>NW_024059257.1:27500-38527 GCF_016432855.1 Salvelinus namaycush | reverse complement strand
GGGGTCTGGCACCTATGGCACTTATGAAAGGTTTAAAGTGCCAAGTGCCAAGTGCCAAGTGCCACAGGGCTCCAGGGGGGCAGTGCACACATAATGTTACCCCGGTCAGAGTGCCTCTTGCCCGGCATAGTATTTAATGTGTGTAGCCTATTATCCTGTATTAAAATGACCCAGTCAGGGGTCTGGCACCTATGGCACTTATGAAAGGTTTAAAGTGCCAAGTGCCAAGTGCCAAGTGCCACAGGGCTCCAGGGGGGCAGTGCACACATAATGTTACCCCGGTCAGAGTGCCTCTTGCCCGGCATAGTATTTAATGTGTGTAGCCTATTATCCTGTATTAAAATGACCCAGTCAGGGGTCTGGCACCTATGGCACTTATGAAAGGTTTAAAGTGCCAAGTGCCAAGTGCCAAGTGCCACAGGGCTCCAGGGGGGCAGTGCACACCTAATGTTACCCCGGTCAGAGTGCCTCTTGCCCGGCATAGTATTTAATGTGTGTAGCCTATTATCCTGTATTTAAAATGACCCAGTCAGGGGTCTGGCACCTATGGCACTTATGAAAGGTTTAAAGTGCCAAGTGCCAAGTGCCAAGTGCCACAGGGCTCCAGGGGGGCAGTGCACACCTAATGTTACCCCGGTCAGAGTGCCTCTTGCCCGGCATAGTATTTAATGTGTGTAGCCCTTTATCCTTTAAAAATGACCCAGTCAGGGGTCTGGCACCTATGGCACTTATGAAAGGTTTAAAGTGCCAAGTGCCAAGTGCCAAGTGCCACAGGGCTCCAGGGGGGCAGTGCACACCTAATGTTACCCCGGTCAGAGTGCCTCTTGCCCGGCATAGTATTTAATGTGTGTAGCCCTTTATCCTTTAAAAATGACCCAGTCAGGGGTCTGGCACCTATGGCACTTATGAAAGGTTTAAAGTGCCAAGTGCCAAGTGCCAAGTGCCACAGGGCTCCAGGGGGGCAGTGCACACATAATGTTACCCCGGTCAGAGTGCCTCTTGCCCGGCATAGTATTTAATGTGTGTAGCCCTTTATTCTTTAAAAATGACCCAGTCAGGGGTCTGGCACCTATGGCACTTATGAAAGGTTTAAAGTGCCAAGTGCCAAGTGCCAAGTGCCACAGGGCTCCAGGGGGGCAGTGCACACCTAATGTTACCCCGGTCAGAGTGCCTCTTGCCCGGCATAGTATTTAATGTGTGTAGCCCTTTATCCTTTAAAAATGACCCAGTCAGGGGTCTGGCACCTATGGCACTTATGAAAGGTTTAAAGTGCCAAGTGCCAAGTGCCAAGTGCCACAGGGCTCCAGGGGGGCAGTGCACACATAATGTTACCCCGGTCAGAGTGCCTCTTGCCCGGCATAGTATTTAATGTGTGTAGCCCTTTATTCTTTAAAAATGACCCAGTCAGGGGTCTGGCACCTATGGCACTTATGAAAGGTTTAAAGTGCCAAGTGCCAAGTGCCAAGTGCCACAGGGCTCCAGGGGGGCAGTGCACACCTAATGTTACCCCGGTCAGAGTGCCTCTTGCCCGGCATAGTATTTAATGTGTGTAGCCTATTATCCTGTATTTAAAATGACCCAGTCAGGGGTCTGGCACCTATGGCACTTATGAAAGGTTTAAAGTGCCAAGTGCCAAGTGCCAAGTGCCACAGGGCTCCAGGGGGGCAGTGCACACATAATGTTACCCCGGTCAGAGTGCCTCTTGCCCGGCATAGTATTTAATGTGTGTAGCCCTTTATTCTTTAAAAATGACCCAGTCAGGGGTCTGGCACCTATGGCACTTATGAAAGGTTTAAAGTGCCAAGTGCCAAGTGCCAAGTGCCACAGGGCTCCAGGGGGGCAGTGCACACCTAATGTTACCCCGGTCAGAGTGCCTCTTGCCCGGCATAGTATTTAATGTGTGTAGCCCTTTATCCTTTAAAAATGACCCAGTCAGGGGTCTGGCACCTATGGCACTTATGAAAGGTTTAAAGTGCCAAGTGCCAAGTGCCAAGTGCCACAGGGCTCCAGGGGGGCAGTGCACACCTAATGTTACCCCGGTCAGAGTGCCTCTTGCCCGGCATAGTATTTAATGTGTGTAGCCCTTTATTCTTTAAAAATGACCCAGTCAGGGGTCTGGCACCTATGGCACTTATGAAAGGTTTAAAGTGCCAAGTGCCAAGTGCCAAGTGCCACAGGGCTCCAGGGGGGCAGTGCACACCTAATGTTACCCCGGTCAGAGTGCCTCTTGCCCGGCATAGTATTTAATGTGTGTAGCCTATTATCCTGTATTTAAAATGACCCAGTCAGGGGTCTGGCACCTATGGCACTTATGAAAGGTTTAAAGTGCCAAGTGCCAAGTGCCAAGTGCCACAGGGCTCCAGGGGGGCAGTGCACACCTAATGTTACCCCGGTCAGAGTGCCTCTTGCCCGGCATAGTATTTAATGTGTGTAGCCCTTTATTCTTTAAAAATGACCCAGTCAGGGGTCTGGCACCTATGGCACTTATGAAAGGTTTAAAGTGCCAAGTGCCAAGTGCCAAGTGCCACAGGGCTCCAGGGGGGGGCAGTGCACACCTAATGTTACCCCGGTCAGAGTGCCTCTTGCCCGGCATATTTTTTTTTTTTTAAATAGCTTTAAAAATTACCCAGGCAGGGGTTTGGCACCTATGGCACCTGTGGCACTGCTGATGGAACTTACGACCTTCTTAGGGTTAGGGTTAGGGTTAGGGTTGGGGCGTTTGGCACTTGGTGAAGGGGCGTTTGACACTTGTGTAAGTGGCATTGTGGTATGTGGAAGTGGCATTGTGGTATGTGGAAGTGGCATTGTGGTATGTGGAAGTGGCATTGTGGTATGTGGAAGTGGTATTGTGGCATGTGGCATCTGAGCCTGTGGGCTCCAAGGGCAGTGCTCTATGAATTGAATCCCATTCAAGGTGCCTATTTTCCGGCATAACAATTCATGTCTATAGCCCTAAGCAGGGCATAGCTATGACACAGCCCCGCCCTTGCCCCGCCCGTGCCCCGCCCGTGCCCCGCTCGCGCCGCACCTGTATCCACACCTGGTGATAATTAGGCCATTGATTAGGCGACGGTTGGAAGCTAACAAACATACACACAGGAAGGCAGGAGAGAGAAGCTAGCTATGGACAGCAAACAAAAACGACATGACTGTGGACTTTGTACCAAGACGCATATTTCGCGGATAGACAAACATTTTAAGACTGTCCATGGACTTACACACGCATCTATGGAATGGAATCATGCCGTGCAATGTAGCCCGATTTCGGCTGAGACACAGCAGGCCTACCCAGGGGATTGTATGGAGCCTAACAACGGCGTTGGAAGTGAGTTGTCCGCAGAACAGCAGCTGAGTGGCGAGAGTGAGCAGTCAGCGGTGCAGTCAACCAGTCAGGCGACGGTGCAGTCAACCGGTGAACAATGCTCGGAACCGGGGGAGCAATGCAGCGTCATGTCGCCTTCCACCGATAGCGAAAGTGATGGAGGCGGCGGTGGTGTGCCGTCCACAACTGAAGGTTTGAGTGATGTCATTTTGAATGAATATGCTACCTATATTAAGGGTATTAACCCTTCAGTTAAAAGAATAGACAATAGTCACACCAGTCTGTCACGAGTACGGGAATTCCTCCGCATTATGTCCGAGGACAAATCCGATGAAGGCCTGTGTTTTCTGGACAACTACATGCGTGTGTATGAGTGGTACCGGACATGTGAAGGCCGTAGTTTGGCACCATCCACATTAAAACTATACCGATCAGATGTTAGAAGTTTCCTGAAATATCTTATTCAGTTCCGGCCGAATGGTCTGCAAGCTAAAGCCAGTGTAATTCGCAAATTGTTACTCTGCTTGGCAAAGATAGACAGGGATTCTAGGCAGAGCCTGGCAACGCACATGGCACAATTTCGCAGACGCTGCAGGGACGAGGTGCTCAGCGCTGCGGAGTTAAAACGATTTTTGGAGCTAAGCAATGCATCTATTCCTTCTGTTCTCAGCAGGCTGGAAGTCCGAGCCACCTCATCTGACAGACGCAGGTTTGCGGCTCTCATGTCCAGCCGGTTGGCGACTTTTAATGGAACTCGACGATCCCCAGTCACCATGTTCGGTGAGAGTGATTTCAATGAAATAACCAATGAAAGTGGGGTTTATCAAATGACTGTAGCAAGCCACAAAACTAACTACAGCTTCGGGGAGTGCAGAATTGTTATATCTGATGAGGAATACACTTGGCTTCAACGATTCCATCGGATCAGGCCTCATCTGAGTGGAATGACCCCAGACACAACACTCTTCTTTTTCACATGCTCTGGTAAACCATACGGTAATCTCTGTGATTGTGTGGGTAAGATTTTTGCAGAGTTTGGCATTGGAAGGAAAGTGACATTTGGTACAATTCGAAGAAGCATTGCCACATTAAACTTTAATCTTGGGTCGCTTACAGACCGTGGAACTGTGGCTGACCACATGTGTCACTCCCTGGAGACGCAGGCACGCTACTACCGTTCCCATAATTTGCCTCATAATGCAAGCCAGGCTCGGAGACTAATTGAGGGACAAATCAATCCATGAATAACTCTAAATAAATACAATATTTTTTGCAATTAATCCTTGTCTTTGTGTGTCATTTTCATTCGATTTCAATAGGAGCACCTAGTAACCCAAAAATAATACCAGGTGCACTCATTCGATTAGAATGGGAGCACCTGGTAACCCAAAAATAATACCAGGTGCACGGAGGGGAGGATGAGTACAGACATTTTATATAAAAGCTCCATAAATCCCTTAGGCCGGTGGCCACTGACTTGTGCCCGTAGTATGGTGCTCCCATATCGGGCATGGGTGTGGGCAGGCCCTTAAAAGTCATTTTCATTCGATTTCTGTAGCAGCACCTGGTAACCCAAACTAACATAAGGTGGTGTCAGTAGTGAGGATGCGGACAGACCTTTTATATAAAAGCTCCATAAATCCCTTAGGCCGGTGCCTACTGACTTGTGCCCGTAGTATGGTGCTCCCATAGCGGGCATGGGTGTCTGCAGGTCATTTAAATTCGTTTTCATTCGATTTAAATAGGGGCACCTGGTAACCCAAAAAGTGGGCACTCTGTCGTTTTTCCTGAGTAGTTCAACATAGAAAGTATTCAGACCTTATTTTTGAAAAGCTCCATAAATCCCTTAGGCCGGTGCCCACTGACTTGTGCCCATAGTATGGTGCTCCCATAGCGGGCATGGGTGTCTGCAGGTCATTTAAATTCATTTTCATTCGATTAGAATAGGAGCACCTGGTAACCCAAAAATAATACCAGGTGCACGGAGGGGAGGATGAGTACAGACATTTTATATAAAAGCTCCATAAATCCCTTAGGCCGGTGCCCACTGACTTGTGCCCATAGTATGGTGCTCCCATAGCGGGCATGGGTGTCTGCAGGTCATTTAAATTCATTTTCATTCGATTAGAATAGGAGCACCTGGTAACCCAAAAGAGGGCACTTAGCCGTTTTTCCTGAGTAGTTCAACATAGAATATTTTCGGACCTTTTTTGAAAAGCTCCATAAATCCCTCAGGCCGGCCCCCACTGACTTGTGCCCATAGTATGGTGCTCCCATAGCGGGCATGGGTGTCTGCAGGCCATTTAAAATCATTTTCATTCGATTTCAATAGCAGCACCTGGTAACCCAAACTAACATAAGGTGGTGTCAGTAGTGAGGATCGATTTCAATAGCAGCACCTGGTAACCCAAAAAGAGGGCACATAGCCGTTTTTCCTGAATAGTTCAACATAGAATATTTTCGGACTAATTTTGAAAAGCTCCATAAATCCCTTAGGCCGGTGCCTACTGACTTGGACCCCTACTATGGTGCTCCCATATCGGGCATGGGCGTGGGCAGGCCCTTAAAAGTCGTTTTCATTCGATTTCAATAGCGGCACCTGGTAACCCAAAAAGAGGGCACTCTGTCGTTTTTCCTGAATAGTTCAACATAGAATATTTTCGGACTTTTTTTGAAAAGCTCCATAAATCCCTTAGGCCGGTGCCTACTGACTTGGACCCCTACTATGGTGCTCCCATATCGGGCATGGGCGTGGGCAGGCCCTTAAAAGTCGTTTTCATTCGATTTCAATAGGGGCACCTGGTAACCCAAAAAGAGGGCACTCTGTCGTTTTTCCTGAATAATTCAACATAGAATATTTTCGGACTTTTTTTGAAAAGCTCCATAAATCCCTTAGGCCGGTGCCTACTGACTTGGACCCCTACTATGGTGCTCCCATATCGGGCATGGGCGTGGGCAGGCCCTTAAAAGTCATTTTCATTCGATTTCAATAGCGGCACCTGGTAACCCAAAAAGAGGGCACTCTGTCGTTTTTCCTGAATAGTTCAACATAGAATATTTTCGGACTTTTTTTGAAAAGCTCCATAAATCCCTTAGGCCGGTGCCTACTGACTTGGACCCCTACTATGGTGCTCCCATATCGGGCATGGGCGTGGGCAGGCCCTTAAAAGTCGTTTTCATTCGATTTCAATAGGGGCACCTGGTAACCCAAAAAGAGGGCACTCTGTCGTTTTTCCTGAATAATTCAACATAGAATATTTTCGGACTTTTTTTGAAAAGCTCCATAAATCCCTTAGGCCGGTGCCTACTGACTTGGACCCCTACTATGGTGCTCCCATATCGGGCATGGGCGTGGGCAGGCCCTTAAAAGTCATTTTCATTCGATTTCAATAGCGGCACCTGGTAACCCAAAAAGAGGGCACTCTGTCGTTTTTCCTGAATAGTTCAACATAGAATATTTTCGGACTTTTTTTGAAAAGCTCCATAAATCCCTTAGGCCGGTGCCTACTGACTTGGACCCCTACTATGGTGCTCCCATATCGGGCATGGGCGTGGGCAGGCCCTTAAAAGTCGTTTTCATTCGATTTCAATAGGGGCACCTGGTAACCCAAAAAGAGGGCACTCTGTCGTTTTTCCTGAATAATTCAACATAGAATATTTTCGGACTTTTTTTGAAAAGCTCCATAAATCCCTTAGGCCGGTGCCTACTGACTTGGACCCCTACTATGGTGCTCCCATATCGGGCATGGGCGTGGGCAGGCCCTTAAAAGTCATTTTCATTCGATTTCAATAGCGGCACCTGGTAACCCAAAAAGAGGGCACTCTGTCGTTTTTCCTGAATAGTTCAACATAGAATATTTTCGGACTTTTTTTGAAAAGCTCCATAAATCCCTTAGGCCGGTGCCTACTGACTTGGACCCCTACTATGGTGCTCCCATATCGGGCATGGGCGTGGGCAGGCCCTTAAAAGTCGTTTTCATTCGATTTCAATAGGGGCACCTGGTAACCCAAAAAGAGGGCACTCTGTCGTTTTTCCTGAATAATTCAACATAGAATATTTTCGGACTTTTTTTGAAAAGCTCCATAAATCCCTTAGGCCGGTGCCTACTGACTTGGACCCCTACTATGGTGCTCCCATATCGGGCATGGGCGTGGGCAGGCCCTTAAAAGTCATTTTCATTCGATTTCAATAGCGGCACCTGGTAACCCAAAAAGAGGGCACTCTGTCGTTTTTCCTGAATAGTTCAACATAGAATATTTTCGGACTTTTTTTGAAAAGCTCCATAAATCCCTTAGGCCGGTGCCTACTGACTTGGACCCCTACTATGGTGCTCCCATATCGGGCATGGGCGTGGGCAGGCCCTTAAAAGTCGTTTTCATTCGATTTCAATAGGGGCACCTGGTAACCCAAAAAGAGGGCACTCTGTCGTTTTTCCTGAATAATTCAACATAGAATATTTTCGGACTTTTTTTGAAAAGCTCCATAAATCCCTTAGGCCGGTGCCTACTGACTTGGACCCCTACTATGGTGCTCCCATATCGGGCATGGGCGTGGGCAGGCCCTTAAAAGTCATTTTCATTCGATTTCAATAGCGGCACCTGGTAACCCAAAAAGAGGGCACTCTGTCGTTTTTCCTGAATAGTTCAACATAGAATATTTTCGGACTTTTTTTGAAAAGCTCCATAAATCCCTTAGGCCGGTGCCTACTGACTTGGACCCCTACTATGGTGCTCCCATATCGGGCATGGGCGTGGGCAGGCCCTTAAAAGTCGTTTTCATTCGATTTCAATAGGGGCACCTGGTAACCCAAAAAGAGGGCACTCTGTCGTTTTTCCTGAATAATTCAACATAGAATATTTTCGGACTTTTTTGAAAAGCTCCATAAATCCCTTAGGCCGGTGCCTACTGACTTGGACCCCTACTATGGTGCTCCCATATCGGGCATGGGCGTGGGCAGGCCCTTAAAAGTCATTTTCATTCGATTAGAATAGGAGCACCTGGTAACCCAAAAGAGGGCACTTAGCCGTTTTTCCTGAGTAGTTCAACATAGAATATTTTCGGACCTTTTTTGAAAAGCTCCATAAATCCCTCAGGCCGGCCCCCACTGACTTGTGCCCATAGTATGGTGCTCCCATAGCGGGCATGGGTGTCTGCAGGCCATTTAAAATCATTTTCATTCGATTTCAATAGCAGCACCTGGTAACCCAAACTAACATAAGGTGGTGTCAGTAGTGAGGATCGATTTCAATAGCAGCACCTGGTAACCCAAAAAGAGGGCACATAGCCGTTTTTCCTGAATAGTTCAACATAGAATATTTTCGGACTAATTTTGAAAAGCTCCATAAATCCCTTAGGCCGGTGCCTACTGACTTGGACCCCTACTATGGTGCTCCCATATCGGGCATGGGCGTGGGCAGGCCCTTAAAAGTCATTTTCATTCGATTTCAATAGGGGCACCTGGTAACCCAAAAAGAGGGCACTCTGTCGTTTTTCCTGAATAGTTCAACATAGAATATTTTCGGACTTTTTTTGAAAAGCTCCATAAATCCCTTAGGCCGGTGCCTACTGACTTGGACCCCTACTATGGTGCTCCCATATCGGGCATGGGCGTGGGCAGGCCCTTAAAAGTCGTTTTCATTCGATTTCAATAGGGGCACCTGGTAACCCAAAAAGAGGGCACTCTGTCGTTTTTCCTGAATAATTCAACATAGAATATTTTCGGACTTTTTTTGAAAAGCTCCATAAATCCCTTAGGCCGGTGCCTACTGACTTGGACCCCTACTATGGTGCTCCCATATCGGGCATGGGCGTGGGCAGGCCCTTAAAAGTCATTTTCATTCGATTTCAATAGCGGCACCTGGTAACCCAAAAAGAGGGCACTCTGTCGTTTTTCCTGAATAGTTCAACATAGAATATTTTCGGACTTTTTTTGAAAAGCTCCATAAATCCCTTAGGCCGGTGCCTACTGACTTGGACCCCTACTATGGTGCTCCCATATCGGGCATGGGCGTGGGCAGGCCCTTAAA
Organism: Salvelinus namaycush; assembly: GCF_016432855.1. Taxonomy (NCBI): domain Eukaryota; kingdom Metazoa; phylum Chordata; class Actinopteri; order Salmoniformes; family Salmonidae; genus Salvelinus; species Salvelinus namaycush. Next base: position 29,178 of record NW_024059257.1, on the reverse strand, counting down.
AGTCGTTTTCATTCGATTTCAATAGCGGCACCTGGTAACCCAAAAAGAGGGCACTCTGTCGTTTTTCCTGAATAGTTCAACATAGAATATTTTCGGACTTTTTTTGAAAAGCTCCATAAATCCCTTAGGCCGGTGCCTACTGACTTGGACCCCTACTATGGTGCTCCCATATCGGGCATGGGCGTGGGCAGGCCCTTAAAAGTCGTTTTCATTCGATTTCAATAGGGGCACCTGGTAACCCAAAAAGAGGGCACTCTGTCGTTTTTCCTGAATAATTCAACATAGAATATTTTCGGACTTTTTTTGAAAAGCTCCATAAATCCCTTAGGCCGGTGCCTACTGACTTGGACCCCTACTATGGTGCTCCCATATCGGGCATGGGCGTGGGCAGGCCCTTAAAAGTCATTTTCATTCGATTTCAATAGCGGCACCTGGTAACCCAAAAAGAGGGCACTCTGTCGTTTTTCCTGAATAATTCAACATAGAATATTTTCGGACTTTTTTTGAAAAGCTCCATAAATCCCTTAGGCCGGTGCCTACTGACTTGGACCCCTACTATGGTGCTCCCATATCGGGCATGGGCGTGGGCAGGCCCTTAAAAGTCATTTTCATTCGATTTCAATAGCGGCACCTGGTAACCCAAAAAGAGGGCACTCTGTCGTTTTTCCTGAATAGTTCAACATAGAATATTTTCGGACTTTTTTTGAAAAGCTCCATAAATCCCTTAGGCCGGTGCCTACTGACTTGGACCCCTACTATGGTGCTCCCATATCGGGCATGGGTGTGGGCAGGCCCTTAAAAGTCATTTTCATTCGATTTCAATAGCGGCACCTGGTAACCCAAAAAGAGGGCACTCTGTCGTTTTTCCTGAATAGTTCAACATAGAATATTTTCGGACTAATTTTGAAAAGCTCCATAAATCCCTTAGGCCGGTGCCTACTGACTTGGACCCCTACTATGGTGCTCCCATATCGGGCATGGGTGTGGGCAGGCCCTTAAAAGTCGTTTTCATTCGATTTCAATAGCGGCACCTGGTAACCCAAAAAGAGGGCACTCTGTCGTTTTTCCTGAATAATTCAACATAGAATATTTTCGGACTTTTTTTGAAAAGCTCCATAAATCCCTTAGGCCGGTGGCCACTGACTTGTGCCCGTAGTATGGTGCTCCCATATCGGGCATGGGTGTGGGCAGGCCCTTAAAAGTCATTTTCATTCGATTTCTGTAGCAGCACCTGGTAACCCAAACTAACATAAGGTGGTGTCAGTAGTGAGGATGCGGACAGACCTTTTATATAAAAGCTCCATAAATCCCTTAGGCCGGTGCCTACTGACTTGTGCCCGTAGTATGGTGCTCCCATAGCGGGCATGGGTGTCTGCAGGTCATTTAAATTCGTTTTCATTCGATTTAAATAGGGGCACCTGGTAACCCAAAAAGTGGGCACTCTGTCGTTTTTCCTGAGTAGTTCAACATAGAAAGTATTCAGACCTTATTTTTGAAAAGCTCCATAAATCCCTTAGGCCGGTGCCCACTGACTTGTGCCCATAGTATGGTGCTCCCATAGCGGGCATGGGTGTCTGCAGGTCATTTAAATTCATTTTCATTCGATTAGAATAGGAGCACCTGGTAACCCAAAAATAATACCAGGTGCACGGAGGGGAGGATGAGTACAGACATTTTA
>NW_024059257.1:0-12500 GCF_016432855.1 Salvelinus namaycush | reverse complement strand
GCCCGGCATAGTATTTAATGTGTATACCCCTGAAATCCTATGCAATTACCATCATAATTTTATCCCAGTCAAAGTGCCTCTTGCCCGGCATAGTATTTAATGTGTATACCCCTGAAATCCTATGCAATTACCATAATAATTTTATCCCAGTCAAAGTGCCTCTTGCCCGGCATAGTATTTAATGTGTATACCCCTGAAATCCTATGCAATTACCATAATAATTTTATCCCAGTCAAAGTGCCTCTTGCCCGGCATAGTATTTAATGTGTATACCCCTGAAATCCTATGCAATTACCATAATAATTTTATCCCAGTCAAAGTGCCTCTTGCCCGGCATAGTATTTAATGTGTATACCCCTGAAATCCTATGCAATTACCATCATAATTTTATCCCAGTCAAAGTGCCTCTAGCCCGGCATAGTATTTAATGTGTATACCCCTGAAATCCTATGCAATTACCATAATAATTTTATCCCAGTCAAAGTGCCTCTTGCCCGGCATAGTATTTAATGTGTATACCCCTGAAATCCTATGCAATTACCATCATAATTTTATCCCAGCTTACCCTATCCAATGTCGCCATCATGTGGACAAATCCAGATGGTGCGGGAATTTTTAAAATTGTATCCCAGTCAAAGTGCCTCTTGCCCGGCATAGTATTTAATGTGTATAGCCCTGAAATCCTATGCAATTACCACTCTATGGCACTTATGGAAGTGCCAAGTGCCAAATGCCAAGTGCCAAATGCCAAGTGCCAAGTGCCAAGTGCCACAGGGCAGTGCACACCTAATGTTACCCCAGTCAGAGTGCCTCTTGCCCGGCATAGTATTTAATGTGTATACCCCTGAAATCCTATGCAATTACCACTCTATGGCACTTATGAAAGGTTTAAAGTGCCAAATGCCAAGTGCCAAATGCCAAGTGCCAAGTGCCACAGGGCTCCAGGGGGGCAGTGCACACATAATGTTACCCCGGTCAGAGTGCCTCTTGCCCGGCATAGTATTTAATGTGTGTAGCCTATTATCCTGTATTTAAAATGACCCAGTCAGGGGTCTGGCACCTATGGCACTTATGAAAGGTTTAAAGTGCCAAGTGCCAAGTGCCAAGTGCCACAGGGCTCCAGGGGGGCAGTGCACACATAATGTTACCCCGGTCAGAGTGCCTCTTGCCCGGCATAGTATTTAATGTGTGTAGCCTATTATCCTGTATTTAAAATGACCCAGTCAGGGGTCTGGCACCTATGGCACTTATGAAAGGTTTAAAGTGCCAAGTGCCAAGTGCCAAGTGCCACAGGGCTCCAGGGGGGCAGTGCACACATAATGTTACCCCGGTCAGAGTGCCTCTTGCCCGGCATAGTATTTAATGTGTGTAGCCTATTATCCTGTATTTAAAATGACCCAGTCAGGGGTCTGGCACCTATGGCACTTATGAAAGGTTTAAAGTGCCAAGTGCCAAGTGCCAAGTGCCACAGGGCTCCAGGGGGGCAGTGCACACATAATGTTACCCCGGTCAGAGTGCCTCTTGCCCGGCATAGTATTTAATGTGTGTAGCCTATTATCCTGTATTTAAAATGACCCAGTCAGGGGTCTGGCACCTATGGCACTTATGAAAGGTTTAAAGTGCCAAGTGCCAAGTGCCAAGTGCCACAGGGCTCCAGGGGGGCAGTGCACACCTAATGTTACCCCGGTCAGAGTGCCTCTTGCCCGGCATAGTATTTAATGTGTGTAGCCTATTATCCTGTATTTAAAATGACCCAGTCAGGGGTCTGGCACCTATGGCACTTATGAAAGGTTTAAAGTGCCAAGTGCCAAGTGCCAAGTGCCACAGGGCTCCAGGGGGGCAGTGCACACCTAATGTTACCCCGGTCAGAGTGCCTCTTGCCCGGCATAGTATTTAATGTGTGTAGCCCTTTATCCTTTAAAAATGACCCAGTCAGGGGTCTGGCACCTATGGCACTTATGAAAGGTTTAAAGTGCCAAGTGCCAAGTGCCAAGTGCCACAGGGCTCCAGGGGGGCAGTGCACACCTAATGTTACCCCGGTCAGAGTGCCTCTTGCCCGGCATAGTATTTAATGTGTGTAGCCCTTTATCCTTTAAAAATGACCCAGTCAGGGGTCTGGCACCTATGGCACTTATGAAAGGTTTAAAGTGCCAAGTGCCAAGTGCCAAGTGCCACAGGGCTCCAGGGGGGCAGTGCACACATAATGTTACCCCGGTCAGAGTGCCTCTTGCCCGGCATAGTATTTAATGTGTGTAGCCCTTTATTCTTTAAAAATGACCCAGTCAGGGGTCTGGCACCTATGGCACTTATGAAAGGTTTAAAGTGCCAAGTGCCAAGTGCCAAGTGCCACAGGGCTCCAGGGGGGCAGTGCACACCTAATGTTACCCCGGTCAGAGTGCCTCTTGCCCGGCATAGTATTTAATGTGTGTAGCCCTTTATCCTTTAAAAATGACCCAGTCAGGGGTCTGGCACCTATGGCACTTATGAAAGGTTTAAAGTGCCAAGTGCCAAGTGCCAAGTGCCACAGGGCTCCAGGGGGGCAGTGCACACATAATGTTACCCCGGTCAGAGTGCCTCTTGCCCGGCATAGTATTTAATGTGTGTAGCCCTTTATTCTTTAAAAATGACCCAGTCAGGGGTCTGGCACCTATGGCACTTATGAAAGGTTTAAAGTGCCAAGTGCCAAGTGCCAAGTGCCACAGGGCTCCAGGGGGGCAGTGCACACCTAATGTTACCCCGGTCAGAGTGCCTCTTGCCCGGCATAGTATTTAATGTGTGTAGCCTATTATCCTGTATTTAAAATGACCCAGTCAGGGGTCTGGCACCTATGGCACTTATGAAAGGTTTAAAGTGCCAAGTGCCAAGTGCCAAGTGCCACAGGGCTCCAGGGGGGCAGTGCACACATAATGTTACCCCGGTCAGAGTGCCTCTTGCCCGGCATAGTATTTAATGTGTGTAGCCCTTTATTCTTTAAAAATGACCCAGTCAGGGGTCTGGCACCTATGGCACTTATGAAAGGTTTAAAGTGCCAAGTGCCAAGTGCCAAGTGCCACAGGGCTCCAGGGGGGCAGTGCACACCTAATGTTACCCCGGTCAGAGTGCCTCTTGCCCGGCATAGTATTTAATGTGTGTAGCCCTTTATCCTTTAAAAATGACCCAGTCAGGGGTCTGGCACCTATGGCACTTATGAAAGGTTTAAAGTGCCAAGTGCCAAGTGCCAAGTGCCACAGGGCTCCAGGGGGGCAGTGCACACCTAATGTTACCCCGGTCAGAGTGCCTCTTGCCCGGCATAGTATTTAATGTGTGTAGCCCTTTATTCTTTAAAAATGACCCAGTCAGGGGTCTGGCACCTATGGCACTTATGAAAGGTTTAAAGTGCCAAGTGCCAAGTGCCAAGTGCCACAGGGCTCCAGGGGGGCAGTGCACACCTAATGTTACCCCGGTCAGAGTGCCTCTTGCCCGGCATAGTATTTAATGTGTGTAGCCTATTATCCTGTATTTAAAATGACCCAGTCAGGGGTCTGGCACCTATGGCACTTATGAAAGGTTTAAAGTGCCAAGTGCCAAGTGCCAAGTGCCACAGGGCTCCAGGGGGGCAGTGCACACCTAATGTTACCCCGGTCAGAGTGCCTCTTGCCCGGCATAGTATTTAATGTGTGTAGCCCTTTATTCTTTAAAAATGACCCAGTCAGGGGTCTGGCACCTATGGCACTTATGAAAGGTTTAAAGTGCCAAGTGCCAAGTGCCAAGTGCCACAGGGCTCCAGGGGGGGGCAGTGCACACCTAATGTTACCCCGGTCAGAGTGCCTCTTGCCCGGCATATTTTTTTTTTTTTAAATAGCTTTAAAAATTACCCAGGCAGGGGTTTGGCACCTATGGCACCTGTGGCACTGCTGATGGAACTTACGACCTTCTTAGGGTTAGGGTTAGGGTTAGGGTTGGGGCGTTTGGCACTTGGTGAAGGGGCGTTTGACACTTGTGTAAGTGGCATTGTGGTATGTGGAAGTGGCATTGTGGTATGTGGAAGTGGCATTGTGGTATGTGGAAGTGGCATTGTGGTATGTGGAAGTGGTATTGTGGCATGTGGCATCTGAGCCTGTGGGCTCCAAGGGCAGTGCTCTATGAATTGAATCCCATTCAAGGTGCCTATTTTCCGGCATAACAATTCATGTCTATAGCCCTAAGCAGGGCATAGCTATGACACAGCCCCGCCCTTGCCCCGCCCGTGCCCCGCCCGTGCCCCGCTCGCGCCGCACCTGTATCCACACCTGGTGATAATTAGGCCATTGATTAGGCGACGGTTGGAAGCTAACAAACATACACACAGGAAGGCAGGAGAGAGAAGCTAGCTATGGACAGCAAACAAAAACGACATGACTGTGGACTTTGTACCAAGACGCATATTTCGCGGATAGACAAACATTTTAAGACTGTCCATGGACTTACACACGCATCTATGGAATGGAATCATGCCGTGCAATGTAGCCCGATTTCGGCTGAGACACAGCAGGCCTACCCAGGGGATTGTATGGAGCCTAACAACGGCGTTGGAAGTGAGTTGTCCGCAGAACAGCAGCTGAGTGGCGAGAGTGAGCAGTCAGCGGTGCAGTCAACCAGTCAGGCGACGGTGCAGTCAACCGGTGAACAATGCTCGGAACCGGGGGAGCAATGCAGCGTCATGTCGCCTTCCACCGATAGCGAAAGTGATGGAGGCGGCGGTGGTGTGCCGTCCACAACTGAAGGTTTGAGTGATGTCATTTTGAATGAATATGCTACCTATATTAAGGGTATTAACCCTTCAGTTAAAAGAATAGACAATAGTCACACCAGTCTGTCACGAGTACGGGAATTCCTCCGCATTATGTCCGAGGACAAATCCGATGAAGGCCTGTGTTTTCTGGACAACTACATGCGTGTGTATGAGTGGTACCGGACATGTGAAGGCCGTAGTTTGGCACCATCCACATTAAAACTATACCGATCAGATGTTAGAAGTTTCCTGAAATATCTTATTCAGTTCCGGCCGAATGGTCTGCAAGCTAAAGCCAGTGTAATTCGCAAATTGTTACTCTGCTTGGCAAAGATAGACAGGGATTCTAGGCAGAGCCTGGCAACGCACATGGCACAATTTCGCAGACGCTGCAGGGACGAGGTGCTCAGCGCTGCGGAGTTAAAACGATTTTTGGAGCTAAGCAATGCATCTATTCCTTCTGTTCTCAGCAGGCTGGAAGTCCGAGCCACCTCATCTGACAGACGCAGGTTTGCGGCTCTCATGTCCAGCCGGTTGGCGACTTTTAATGGAACTCGACGATCCCCAGTCACCATGTTCGGTGAGAGTGATTTCAATGAAATAACCAATGAAAGTGGGGTTTATCAAATGACTGTAGCAAGCCACAAAACTAACTACAGCTTCGGGGAGTGCAGAATTGTTATATCTGATGAGGAATACACTTGGCTTCAACGATTCCATCGGATCAGGCCTCATCTGAGTGGAATGACCCCAGACACAACACTCTTCTTTTTCACATGCTCTGGTAAACCATACGGTAATCTCTGTGATTGTGTGGGTAAGATTTTTGCAGAGTTTGGCATTGGAAGGAAAGTGACATTTGGTACAATTCGAAGAAGCATTGCCACATTAAACTTTAATCTTGGGTCGCTTACAGACCGTGGAACTGTGGCTGACCACATGTGTCACTCCCTGGAGACGCAGGCACGCTACTACCGTTCCCATAATTTGCCTCATAATGCAAGCCAGGCTCGGAGACTAATTGAGGGACAAATCAATCCATGAATAACTCTAAATAAATACAATATTTTTTGCAATTAATCCTTGTCTTTGTGTGTCATTTTCATTCGATTTCAATAGGAGCACCTAGTAACCCAAAAATAATACCAGGTGCACTCATTCGATTAGAATGGGAGCACCTGGTAACCCAAAAATAATACCAGGTGCACGGAGGGGAGGATGAGTACAGACATTTTATATAAAAGCTCCATAAATCCCTTAGGCCGGTGGCCACTGACTTGTGCCCGTAGTATGGTGCTCCCATATCGGGCATGGGTGTGGGCAGGCCCTTAAAAGTCATTTTCATTCGATTTCTGTAGCAGCACCTGGTAACCCAAACTAACATAAGGTGGTGTCAGTAGTGAGGATGCGGACAGACCTTTTATATAAAAGCTCCATAAATCCTTTAGGCCGGTGCCTACTGACTTGTGCCCGTAGTATGGTGCTCCCATAGCGGGCATGGGTGTCTGCAGGTCATTTAAATTCGTTTTCATTCGATTTAAATAGGGGCACCTGGTAACCCAAAAAGTGGGCACTCTGTCGTTTTTCCTGAGTAGTTCAACATAGAAAGTATTCAGACCTTATTTTTGAAAAGCTCCATAAATCCCTTAGGCCGGTGCCCACTGACTTGTGCCCATAGTATGGTGCTCCCATAGCGGGCATGGGTGTCTGCAGGTCATTTAAATTCATTTTCATTCGATTAGAATAGGAGCACCTGGTAACCCAAAAATAATACCAGGTGCACGGAGGGGAGGATGAGTACAGACATTTTATATAAAAGCTCCATAAATCCCTTAGGCCGGTGCCCACTGACTTGTGCCCATAGTATGGTGCTCCCATAGCGGGCATGGGTGTCTGCAGGTCATTTAAATTCATTTTCATTCGATTAGAATAGGAGCACCTGGTAACCCAAAAGAGGGCACTTAGCCGTTTTTCCTGAGTAGTTCAACATAGAATATTTTCGGACCTTTTTTGAAAAGCTCCATAAATCCCTCAGGCCGGCCCCCACTGACTTGTGCCCATAGTATGGTGCTCCCATAGCGGGCATGGGTGTCTGCAGGCCATTTAAAATCATTTTCATTCGATTTCAATAGCAGCACCTGGTAACCCAAACTAACATAAGGTGGTGTCAGTAGTGAGGATCGATTTCAATAGCAGCACCTGGTAACCCAAAAAGAGGGCACATAGCCGTTTTTCCTGAATAGTTCAACATAGAATATTTTCGGACTTTTTTGAAAAGCTCCATAAATCCCTTAGGCCGGTGCCTACTGACTTGGACCCCTACTATGGTGCTCCCATATCGGGCATGGGCGTGGGCAGGCCCTTAAAAGTCGTTTTCATTCGATTTCAATAGGGGCACCTGGTAACCCAAAAAGAGGGCACTCTGTCGTTTTTCCTGAATAATTCAACATAGAATATTTTCGGACTTTTTTTGAAAAGCTCCATAAATCCCTTAGGCCGGTGCCTACTGACTTGGACCCCTACTATGGTGCTCCCATATCGGGCATGGGCGTGGGCAGGCCCTTAAAAGTCGTTTTCATTCGATTTCAATAGCGGCACCTGGTAACCCAAAAAGAGGGCACTCTGTCGTTTTTCCTGAATAGTTCAACATAGAATATTTTCGGACTTTTTTTGAAAAGCTCCATAAATCCCTTAGGCCGGTGCCTACTGACTTGGACCCCTACTATGGTGCTCCCATATCGGGCATGGGCGTGGGCAGGCCCTTAAAAGTCGTTTTCATTCGATTTCAATAGGGGCACCTGGTAACCCAAAAAGAGGGCACTCTGTCGTTTTTCCTGAATAATTCAACATAGAATATTTTCGGACTTTTTTTGAAAAGCTCCATAAATCCCTTAGGCCGGTGCCTACTGACTTGGACCCCTACTATGGTGCTCCCATATCGGGCATGGGCGTGGGCAGGCCCTTAAAAGTCATTTTCATTCGATTTCAATAGCGGCACCTGGTAACCCAAAAAGAGGGCACTCTGTCGTTTTTCCTGAATAGTTCAACATAGAATATTTTCGGACTTTTTTTGAAAAGCTCCATAAATCCCTTAGGCCGGTGCCTACTGACTTGGACCCCTACTATGGTGCTCCCATATCGGGCATGGGCGTGGGCAGGCCCTTAAAAGTCATTTTCATTCGATTTCAATAGCGGCACCTGGTAACCCAAAAAGAGGGCACTCTGTCGTTTTTCCTGAATAGTTCAACATAGAATATTTTCGGACTTTTTTTGAAAAGCTCCATAAATCCCTTAGGCCGGTGCCTACTGACTTGGACCCCTACTATGGTGCTCCCATATCGGGCATGGGTGTGGGCAGGCCCTTAAAAGTCATTTTCATTCGATTTCAATAGCGGCACCTGGTAACCCAAAAAGAGGGCACTCTGTCGTTTTTCCTGAATAATTCAACATAGAATATTTTCGGACTTTTTTTGAAAAGTTCCATAAATCCCTTAGGCCGGTGCCTACTGACTTGGACCCCTACTATGGTGCTCCCATATCGGGCATGGGCGTGGGCAGGCCCTTAAAAGTCGTTTTCATTCGATTTCAATAGCGGCACCTGGTAACCCAAAAAGAGGGCACTCTGTCGTTTTTCCTGAATAATTCAACATAGAATATTTTCGGACTTTTTTTGAAAAGCTCCATAAATCCCTTAGGCCGGTGCCTACTGACTTGGACCCCTACTATGGTGCTCCCATATCGGGCATGGGTGTGGGCAGGCCCTTAAAAGTCATTTTCATTCGATTTCAATAGCGGCACCTGGTAACCCAAAAAGAGGGCACTCTGTCGTTTTTCCTGAATAGTTCAACATAGAATATTTTCGGACTTTTTTTGAAAAGCTCCATAAATCCCTTAGGCCGGTGCCTACTGACTTGGACCCCTACTATGGTGCTCCCATATCGGGCATGGGTGTGGGCAGGCCCTTAAAAGTCATTTTCATTCGATTTCAATAGCGGCACCTGGTAACCCAAAAAGAGGGCACTCTGTCGTTTTTCCTGAATAGTTCAACATAGAATATTTTCGGACTTTTTTTGAAAAGCTCCATAAATCCCTTAGGCCGGTGCCTACTGACTTGGACCCCTACTATGGTGCTCCCATATCGGGCATGGGCGTGGGCAGGCCCTTAAAAGTCGTTTTCATTCGATTTCAATAGGGGCACCTGGTAACCCAAAAAGAGGGCACTCTGTCGTTTTTCCTGAATAATTCAACATAGAATATTTTCGGACTTTTTTTGAAAAGCTCCATAAATCCCTTAGGCCGGTGGCCACTGACTTGTGCCCGTAGTATGGTGCTCCCATATCGGGCATGGGTGTGGGCAGGCCCTTAAAAGTCGTTTTCATTCGATTTCAATAGCGGCACCTGGTAACCCAAACTAACATAAGGTGGTGTCAGTAGTGCGGGTGACTACATACATTTTTGAAAAGCTCCATAAATCCTTTAGGCCGGTGCCTACTGACTTGTGCCCGTAGTATGGTGCTCCCATAGCGGGCATGGGTGTCTGCAGGTCATTTAAATTCGTTTTCATTCGATTTAAATAGGGGCACCTGGTAACCCAAAAAGTGGGCACTCTGTCGTTTTTCCTGAGTAGTTCAACATAGAAAGTATTCAGACCTTATTTTTGAAAAGCTCCATAAATCCCTTAGGCCGGTGCCCACTGACTTGTGCCCATAGTATGGTGCTCCCATAGCGGGCATGGGTGTCTGCAGGTCATTTAAATTCATTTTCATTCGATTAGAATAGGAGCACCTGGTAACCCAAAAATAATACCAGGTGCACGGAGGGGAGGATGAGTACAGACATTTTATATAAAAGCTCCATAAATCCCTTAGGCCGGTGCCCACTGACTTGTGCCCATAGTATGGTGCTCCCATAGCGGGCATGGGTGTCTGCAGGTCATTTAAATTCATTTTCATTCGATTAGAATAGGAGCACCTGGTAACCCAAAAGAGGGCACTTAGCCGTTTTTCCTGAGTAGTTCAACATAGAATATTTTCGGACCTTTTTTGAAAAGCTCCATAAATCCCTCAGGCCGGCCCCCACTGACTTGTGCCCATAGTATGGTGCTCCCATAGCGGGCATGGGTGTCTGCAGGCCATTTAAAATCATTTTCATTCGATTTCAATAGCAGCACCTGGTAACCCAAACTAACATAAGGTGGTGTCAGTAGTGAGGATCGATTTCAATAGCAGCACCTGGTAACCCAAAAAGAGGGCACATAGCCGTTTTTCCTGAATAGTTCAACATAGAATATTTTCGGACTAATTTTGAAAAGCTCCATAAATCCCTTAGGCCGGTGCCTACTGACTTGGGACCCCTACTATGGTGCTCCCATATCGGGCATGGGCGTGGGCAGGCCCTTAAAAGTCATTTTCATTCGATTTCAATAGGGGCACCTGGTAACCCAAAAAGAGGGCACTCTGTCGTTTTTCCTGAATAATTCAACATAGAATATTTTCGGACTTTTTTTGAAAAGCTTCCATAAATCCCTTAGGCCGGTGCCTACTGACTTGGACCCCTACTATGGTGCTCCCATATCGGGCATGGGCGTGGGCAGGCCCTTAAAAGTCGTTTTCATTCGATTTCAATAGGGGCACCTGGTAACCCAAAAAGAGGGCACTCTGTCGTTTTTCCTGAATAATTCAACATAGAATATTTTCGGACTTTTTTTGAAAAGCTTCCATAAATCCCTTAGGCCGGTGCCTACTGACTTGGACCCCTACTATGGTGCTCCCATATCGGGCATGGGCGTGGGCAGGCCCTTAAAAGTCATTTTCATTCGATTTCAATAGCGGCACCTGGTAACCCAAAAAGAGGGCACTCTGTCGTTTTTCCTGAATAATTCAACATAGAATATTTTCGGACTTTTTTTGAAAAGCTCCATAAATCCCTTAGGCCGGTGCCTACTGACTTGGACCCCTACTATGGTGCTCCCATATCGGGCATGGGCGTGGGCAGGCCCTTAAAAGTCATTTTCATTCGATTTCAATAGCGGCACCTGGTAACCCAAAAAGAGGGCACTCTGTCGTTTTTCCTGAATAGTTCAACATAGAATATTTTCGGACTTTTTTTGAAAAGCTCCATAAATCCCTTAGGCCGGTGCCTACTGACTTGGACCCCTACTATGGTGCTCCCATATCGGGCATGGGTGTGGGCAGGCCCTTAAAAGTCATTTTCATTCGATTTCAATAGCGGCACCTGGTAACCCAAAAAGAGGGCACTCTGTCGTTTTTCCTGAATAGTTCAACATAGAATATTTTCGGACTTTTTTTGAAAAGCTCCATAAATCCCTTAGGCCGGTGCCTACTGACTTGGACCCCTACTATGGTGCTCCCATATCGGGCATGGGCGTGGGCAGGCCCTTAAAAGTCATTTTCATTCGATTTCAATAGCGGCACCTGGTAACCCAAAAAGAGGGCACTCTGTCGTTTTTCCTGAATAGTTCAACATAGAATATTTTCGGACTTTTTTTGAAAAGCTCCATAAATCCCTTAGGCCGGTGCCTACTGACTTGGACCCCTACTATGGTGCTCCCATATCGGGCATGGGCGTGGGCAGGCCCTTAAAAGTCATTTTCATTCGATTTCAATAGGGGCACCTGGTAACCCAAAAAGAGGGCACTCTGTCGTTTTTCCTGAATAGTTCAACATAGAATATTTTCGGACTTTTTTTGAAAAGCTCCATAAATCCCTTAGGCCGGTGCCTACTGACTTGGACCCCTACTATGGTGCTCCCATATCGGGCATGGGCGTGGGCAGGCCCTTAAAAGTCGTTTTCATTCGATTTCAATAGGGGCACCTGGTAACCCAAAAAGAGGGCACTCTGTCGTTTTTCCTGAATAATTCAACATAGAATATTTTCGGACTTTTTTTGAAAAGCTCCATAAATCCCTTAGGCCGGTGCCTACTGACTTGGACCCCTACTATGGTGCTCCCATATCGGGCATGGGCGTGGGCAGGCCCTTAAAAGTCGTTTTCATTCGATTTCAATAGGGGCACCTGGTAACCCAAAAAGAGGGCACTCTGTCGTTTTTCCTGAATAGTTCAACATAGAATATTTTCGGACTTTTTTTGAAAAGCTCCATAAATCCCTTAGGCCGGTGGCCACTGACTTGTGCCCGTAGTATGGTGCTCCCATATCGGGCATGGGTGTGGGCAGGCCCTTAAAAGTCGTTTTCATTCGATTTCAATAGCGGCACCTGGTAACCCAAACTAACATAAGGTGGTGTCAGTAGTGCGGGTGACTACATACATTTTTGAAAAGCTCCATAAATCCTTTAGGCCGGTGCCTACTGACTTGTGCCCGTAGTATGGTGCTCCCATAGCGGGCATGGGTGTCTGCAGGTCATTTAAATTCGTTTTCATTCGATTTAAATAGGGGCACCTGGTAACCCAAAAAGTGGGCACTCTGTCGTTTTTCCTGAGTAGTTCAACATAGAAAGTATTCAGACCTTATTTTTGAAAAGCTCCATAAATCCCTTAGGCCGGTGCCCACTGACTTGTGCCCATAGTATGGTGCTCCCATAGCGGGCATGGGTGTCTGCAGGTCATTTAAATTCATTTTCATTCGATTAGAATAGGAGCACCTGGTAACCCAAAAATAATACCAGGTGCACGGAGGGGAGGATGAGTACAGACATTTTATATAAAAGCTCCATAAATCCCTTAGGCCGGTGCCCACTGACTTGTGCCCATAGTATGGTGCTCCCATAGCA
>NW_024059256.1:0-38538 GCF_016432855.1 Salvelinus namaycush | reverse complement strand
AACCTCTCACACAGACATCCAACAGTAAAAACCACCCCAACCTCTCACACAGACATTCCAACAGTAAAAAACCACCCCAACCTCTCACACAGACATTCCAACAGTAAAAACCACCCAACCTCTCACACAGACATTCCACAGTAAAAACCTCCCCCAACCTGTCACACCAGACATTCCAACAGTAAAAACCACCCCAACCTCTCACACAGACATTCCCAACAGTAAAAACCTCCCCAACCTGTCCACAGACATTCCAACAGTAAAAACCACCCAACCTCTCACACAGACATTCCAACAGTAAAACCCCCCAACCTCTCACCAGACATTCCAGTAAAAACCACCCCCAACCTCTCACACAGACATTCCAACAGTAAAACCACCCCAACCTCTCACACAGACATTCCAACAGTAAAAACCACCCCCAACCTCTCACACAGACATTCCAACAGTAAAAACCCCCCAACCTCTCACACAGACATTCCAACAGTAAAAACCACCCCAACCTCTCACACAGACATTCCAACAGTAAAACCACCCCAACCTCTCACACAGACATCCAACAGTAGAAACCACCCCCAACCTCTCACCAGACATCCAACAGTAGAAAACCCCCAACCTCTCACACAGACATTCCAACAGTAAAACCTCCCAACCTCTCACACAGACATTCCAACAGTAAAAACACCCCCAACCTCTCACACAGACATTCCAACAGTAAAAACCACCCCAACCTCTCACACAGACATTCCAACAGTAAAAACACCCCCAACCTCTCACACAGACATTCCAACAGTAAAAACCACCCCAACCTCTCACACAGACATTCCAACAGTAAAAACCACCCCAACCTCTCACACAGACATTCCAACAGTAAAAACCACCCCAACCTCTCACACAGACATCCCAACAGTAAAACCACCCCAACCTCTCACACAGACATTCCCAACAGTAAAAACCACCCCAACCTCTCACACAGACATTCCAACAGTAAAAACCCACCCCAACCTGCTCACACAGACATTCCAACAGTAAAACCTCCCCAACCTGTACACAGAACATTCCAACAGTAAAACCTCCCCACCGGTCACACAGACATTCCAACAGTAAAAACCACCCCAACCTCTCACACAGACATCCCAACAGTAAAAACCTCCCCCAACCTGTCACACAGACATTCCAACAGTAAAAACCACCCCAACCTCTCACACAGACATTCCAACAGTAAAACCACCCCAACCTCTCACACAGACATTCTAACAGTAAAAACCACCCCCAACCTCTCACACAGACATTCCAACAGTAAAACCACCCCAACCTCTCACACAGACATTCCAACAGTAAAAACCTCCCCCAACCTCTCACACAGACATTCCAACAGTAAAAACCACCCCAACCTCTCACACAGACATTCCAACAGTAAAAACCACCCCAACCTCTCACACAGACATCCCAACAGTAGAAACCACCCCCAACCTCTCACACAGACATCCCAACAGTAGAAACCACCCCCAACCTCTCACACAGACATTCCAACAGTAAAAACCTCCCCAACCTCTCACACAGACATTCCAACAGTAAAAACCTCCCCAACCTCTCACACAGACATTCCAACAGTAAAAACCACCCAAACCTCTCACACAGACATTCCAACAGTAAAAACCACCCCAACCTCTCACACAGACATTCCAACAGTAAAAACCACCCCCAACCTCTCACACAGACATTCCAACAGTAAATACCACCCCAACCTCTCACACAGACATTCCAACAGTAAAAACCACCCCAACCTCTCACACAGACATCCCAACAGTAAAAACCACCCCAACCTCTCACACAGACATTCCAACAGTAAAAACCTCCCCCAACCACTCACACAGACATTCTAACAGTAAAAACCACCCCCAACCTCTCACACAGACATTCCAACAGTAAAAACCACCCCAACCTCTCACACAGACATTCCAACAGTAAAAACCACCCCAACCTCTCACACAGACATCCCAACAGTAAAAACCACCCCAACCTGTCACACAAACATTCCAACAGTAAAAACCACCCCCAACCTGTCACACAGACATTCCAACAGTAAAAACCAGCCCAACCTCTCACACAGACATTCCAACAGTAAAAACCACCCCCAACCTGTCACACAGACATTCCAACAGTAAAAACCACCCCAACCTCTCACACAGACATTCCAACAGTAAAAACCACCCCCAACCTCTCACACAGACATTCCAACAGTAAAAACCACCCCCAACCTCTCACACAGACATTCCAACAGTAAACACCACCCCAACCTCTCACACAGACATTCCAACAGTAAAAACCACCCCAACCTCTCACACAGACATTCCAACAGTAAAAACCACCCCCAACCTCTCACACAGACATTCCAACAGTAAAACCACCCCAACCTCTCACACAGACATTCCAACAGTAAAAACCTCCCCCAACCTCTCACACAGACATTCCAACAGTAAAAACCACCCCAACCTCTCACACAGACATTCCAACAGTAAAAACCACCCCCAACCTCTCACACAGACATCCCAACAGTAAAAACCTCCCCCAACCACTCACACAGACATTCCAACAGTATAAACCACCCCCAACCTCTCACACAGACATTCCAACAGTAAAAACCACCCCAACCTCTCACACAGACATTCCAACAGTAACAACCACCCCAACCTCTCACACAGACATTCCAACAGTAAACACCACCCCAACCTCTCACACAGACATTCCAACAGTAAAAACCACCCCGTGTTCAACCCGTGCCAACCAGCTGTTAGTGGCCAGGGCTCCATGTAGAAACCTCCACTGGAGGTCCACTGACCTCATTGGTACTGGGGGTTTGTAGAGCACGCTCCATCTAAAACCCACCATACTCTCCACCCCACATACCCCCTGCCACTGATGTGCCTTCACTACTGTTAGGCGCCCAATGTTCCTCGCCTTAATGTAGAGGTTGAAGAGGGCTTTACCTCCCACCCCATCAAACTCCCCCAGGCTCAGAGTGTTAAAGTCCAACAAGTCCTCCAGACCCCCTTACCAGTCCTCAGTCTCTGCTGTTACCTGCAATGGCGGATTACTTGGTGTACCCTCCCCGTCTGGCCGCTCAAACACCCCCCTTACCGGCTCAGACAGTGCCTCCTGGACCTCCTCCAGGAATCTCTCCAGCAGCCTAAGAGACGTTATTCCTGTTTGTTGTGCCAGGACTTCTGGGGTTTTCCACCCCTCCTCTCCCAGCAGTCTCAGGTCACCCAGCCTTTGTAAACCAGCTGCCATCAGTTGCCTCTGCAGGGTGGCCGACTGAACCGATCTCAAAGGGATGTCTGGGTTGTGGAAGATAGGCTCCTCCCACACCCACAGCCCAGGCTCCACGCCAGGTCCTCAGCACCGCAGAGTAAAAATCAGAGAGACCTGATGTACTCAGCCTCTCCAGCTTCATGAGGAACAGCTGCCAGTCCAACCCTAATCCGCCAGCTCTCCTCAGCAGTGCGCTTCCTGGTACCCTCAAGCCAACACCAGTATGGTACAGCAGTCTCTGCCTTTAGTCGGAATTCAGACAGTTTATGCCACAGGGAAGATGCCACCAGGTTGTTAATTATCAGCACCCTACCTCTATATGACACTTGGGACAGGAGCCACCTCCACCTGGCCAGTCTTGACACCACTGCCTGTGACAGCCCCTCCCAGTTCTTCCTGACCCACCTCTCCGAGCCCAGGTACACCCCCAACACTTTAAGCCCTTCACAACCCCACTGCAAACCCCCTGGAAGCAGAGGAGGAGCCCTATCCCTCCATGCCCCACATAACAGAGCTTTGCTCTTGCCCCAGTTCACCTTGGCTGATGAAGCTCCCTCGTACACCTTCAGACTGGTCTCTAGTGCCTGCATATCTTGACCATCACTGACCATCACAGACCACCATACCTGTCCAGCACACTACCTGCAGTCTCCTGCGTAGCAGTCCTAAAAAAGGCTCAATGGCTAGTGTGTATAACTCCCCAGATAGAGGGCATCCCTGTCTAATGCCCCGCCTCACCCAGACTGGCCTACTGAGCCCCCCTCCCACCTTGACCATACATGACGCCCCAGCATACAACAGCTTCACACAGGTCAAAAAACTCTTCCCAAACCCAAACACAGACATCACATTAAACAGATACTCATGGTCCACTCTATCAAAAGCCTTTTCTTGATCTAAAGAGACCAAAGTTCACATTAGAACCTCTCGACAAGTCCAACATGTCCCTGATTAAGAACAAGTTGTCCGTGATTGAACGTCCCGGTACACAATATGTTTGGTCCTTATGCATTATAGAGTCCAGATGGGACTTCAGTCTGTTAGAGAGGACCTTGGCAAATATCTTGTAGTCCGCACAGAGTAATGCCACAGGCCTCCAGTTCTTAATAAGTTCACACAAGTTCCCTTTTTTGGGCAGGAGAGTCAGAGCCGCCCGACGGCAGCTCATCGGCAACTCTCCTACCCCGGTGGATTCACGACTGGGGGTCACATCTGGGTTACGGCCTCTGCCAGTTCATGGGACAACATGCTGGCAAACCCTGTGTAGAGCCCCTCCCCATGCCTCAGTTTAAAATGCACATTTAGCTGTTGCTCATTGTTATTCAGAAACATGAACACTTGCCTCCAGAACGAAAAAAACATGCTTAATGGCATCTGCCTGAAAACCTGCCGACAGAACACGAAAACTGCTAGCAAACTTACCAAAATCACTCGGCTCTTTCCTGATTTGATCATCCGTAATAAACTGAGGCAAATTTGCGACTACCACCCTGGTCGAAGTGGTAGAAAGAGGCGAAATTGGCACCAACACACCCCTTACAAATATTCCACTAGCAATTAGCCTACCAACCAAATTAGCTCTTTTCATGAACACAACCACAGCTTTGTTCATTCTAGAAGCAGAATGTATAAATTCAGCTCCTACCTGTTCACCGACCGCGAGCAGAACCTCCTCCACCTTAACTCCGTTCTCAGGAACACACCTGAATCCATGCCGTATCGACAGCGTCTCCTCCGCGCTAGGCTGAGAAGCCATCGCGTACACCACACCTTCCAAACCCCAGGAAACTAACTCTGTCCTCTTCCACCCTAACTTTAAAAAAACATGTGGATACCACTAAAACAAGTAGTGCATTAACCTTCCACCATAGAAAATACAATTTAAAGAAAAGACCAAGAACAGAATCAAGAGAGGACAGAGGACAGAACCCTCTACACCGAACACAGAGAGGGAGAGAGAGAGAGAGAGAGGTCTTGTCAAGTTCCAAAGGTTGACAAATAAAATCACTGAGCCCTGGGTTGGGGGATGGAACAGGATCTCTTTGGGCTGAGAGTTGGACTGTGAAACAGGTCCAAATAGGTCTCAGTGGGGAAGTACGACTGAAACACACCTGCTCCTCCTGTACGACTGTACTAGAAACACACCTGATCCTCCTGTACGACTGAAACACACCTGTTCCTCCTGTATGACTGTACTAGAAACACACCTGTTCCTCCTGTATGACTGTACTAGAAACGCACCTGTTCCTCCTGTATGACTCTACTAGAAACACACCTGTTCCTCCTGTATGACTGTACTAGAAACACACCTGTTCCTCCTGTACGACTGAAACACACCTTCTCCTCCTGTACGACTGTACTAGAAACACACCTGCTCCTCCTGTATGACTGTACTAGAAACACACCTGCTCCTCCTGTATGACTGTACTAGAAACACACCTGTTCCTCCTGTACGACTGAAACACACCTGCTCCTCCTGTACGACTGTACTAGAAACACACCTGCTCCTCCTGTATGACTGTACTAGAAACACACTTTCTCCTCCTGTATGACTGTACTAGAAACACACATGTTCCTCCTGTATGACTGTACTAGAAACACACCTGTTCCTCTGTACGACTGTACTAGAAACACACCTGTTCCTCCTGTATGACTGTACTAGAAACACACCTGTTCCTCGTGTACGACTGTACTAGAAACACACCTGTTCCTCCTGTACGACTGAAACACACCTGTTCCTCCTGTACGACTGTACTAGAAACATACCTGTTCCTCCTGTACGACTGAAACACACCTGCTCCTCCTGTACGACTGTACTAGAAACACACCTGTTCCTCCTGTACGACTGTACTAGAAACACACCTGCTCCTCCTGTACGACTGTACTAGAAACACACCTGTTCCTCCTGTACGACTGTACTAGAAACACACCTGTTCCTCCTGTACGAATGAAACACACCTGTTCCTCCTGTATGACTGTACTAGAAACACACCTGTTCCTCCTGTATGACTGTACTAAAAACACACCTGCTCCTCCTGTATGACTGTACTAGAAACACACCTGTTCCTCCTGTATGACTGTACTAGAAACACACCTGCTCCTCCTGTATGACTGTACTAGAAACACACCTTCTCCTCCTGTACGACTGTACTAGAAACACACCTGGCTCTATGTAGAACATCACTATAGAGGTACAATACTCTTTATATGCCTCTATGTAGAACATCACTATAGAGGTATAATACTATTTATATGGCTCTATGTAGAACATCACTATAGAGGTACACCTAGGAATCTAGGAATGAGGACTGCAATGTGTGTTATCTGGTGGAGAACTGAGCAGGAGACACATTTCTGCTGTTCACTGTAACAAATGGACAATAAAGTTGTACTGTATTGTATTATTGTATTGCCCTGACCTCTGACCTTGTATCTCCCCCACAGTGAGAGTCCGTAGTGTCAGCACAGAGCCATAGAGGAAGTGGACAACGAGGAAAAAAGACCAGCAAAGATTGTGAGTACCAGACTACACCTTTGAAGTAATTACCATATGTGGATGTAACCACTCTTTACAGCTCCGGGCAGAAAACATTTAGGCTCCAGATTATATCTATTACAGCTGTTGATATATCATGTTAGTTAGGTAGTAAGTAGCCTAGCGGTTATTACAGGTGTGCTGTTGATATATCATGTTAGTTAGGTGGTAAGTAGCCTAGCGGTTATTACAGGTGTGCTGTTGATATTTCATGTTAGTTAGGTGGTAAGTAGCCTAGCGGTTATTACAGGTGTGCTGTTGATATATCATGTTAGTTAGATGGTAAGTAGCCTAGCGGTTATTACAGGTGTGTTGTTGATATATCATGTTAGTTAGGTGGTAAGTAGCCTAGCGGTTATTACAGGTGTGCTGTTGATATATCATGTTAGTTAGGTGGTAAGTAGCCTAGTGGTTATTACAGGTGTGTTGTTGATATATCATGTTAGTTAGGTGGTAAGTAGCCTAGCGGTTATTACAGGTGTGCTGTTTATCCTGTTATGGCTGCAAGGGGCAGTATTGAGTAGCCAGTTAAATCGTGCCCATTTCAAACGGCCTCGTACTCAATTCTTGCTCGTACAATATGCATATTATTATTACTATTGGATAGAAAACACTCTCTAGTTTCTAAAACCGTTTGAATTATTTCTCTGAGTGAAACAGAAGTCATTCTGCAGCACACTTCCTGACCAGGAAGTGGAATGTCAGAAATCGATGCTCTGTTCAACTTCATGCCTATACATGGGCGTGATACGTAAGAGTCTACATACACTTCATACACCTTCCCCTGGTTGTCAAGAGGCGGTGAGAGAAAAAAATTCGTGTTTATCTTGGTCTGAGGTGGAATTAAAGCTCTTTGTTTGACGTGACCGTCCACTTCCTGTTTCTGGAGCGCGCGAAAGAGGACATGGATTTGGCTTCTGTTTTGCTCTCGTTATGGACGACTAACATCTCCGTCTTAGATTTTATTTGATACATGTGACCATATCATCGTAACGTATGTTTTTTCAATATAGTTTAATCAGATTATTGAAATTTTTTCGGGAGTTTTGCCGTGTTCCGTTCTCTGACTTTGTTGACGTTGGAGAGATCTGTAGCACTTGGCAAGTGCCCATGCTAAATGAAGAGGGAAATTTGCCGTTCCAGATCCAAACAACGACTGTTCTGGACAAAGGACACCTTGTCCAACATTCTGACAGAAGATCACCAAAAGTAAGAAACATTTTATGATGCTATTTCTAATATCTGTCGTGCATGTAAACTGGCCGTCGGCGCCCAAGTGTTTCTGGCTATTGTGGCTATGCTAATATAACGCTACATTTTGTTTTCGCTGTAAAACATTTAATAAATCGGAAATATTGTCTGGAATCACAAGATGCCTGTCTTTCAATTGCTGTACACTATGTATTTTTCAGAAATGTTTTATGATGAGTAATTAGGTATTTGACGTTGGTGTCTGTAAATATTATGGCTGCTTTCGGTGCAATTTCTGATTGTAGCTGAAATGTAAACTATGATTTATACCTGAAATATGCAAATTTTTCGAACAAAACATATGCTATACAATAAATATGTTATCAGACTGTCATCTGATGAAGTTGTTTCTTGGTTAGTGGCTATTTATATCTTTATTTGGTCGAATTTGTGACTGATGGAGTAAAAAACTGATGGAGTAAGAATAGTGGTGTCTTTTGCTAACGTGGTTAGCTAATAGATTTACATATTGTGTCTTCCCTGTAAAACATTTTAAAAATCGGACATGTTGGCTTGATTCACAAGATGTGTACCTTTCATCTGGTGTCTTGGACTTGTTAATGTGTGAAAGTTAAATATTTAAAAAAAATATCTTTTGAATTTCGCGCCCTGCACTTGAGCTGGATGTTGTCATAAGTGTACCGGTGTCGGGCTGCACCCCAAACAGGTTATATATCATGTTAGTTAGATGGTAAGTAGCCTAGCGGTTATTACAGGTGTGTTGTTGATATATCATGTTAGTTAGGTGGTAAGTAGTCTAGCGGTTATTACAGGTGTGTTGTTGATATATCATGTTAGTTAGGTGGTAAGTAGCCTAGCGGTTATTACAGGTGTGCTGTTGATATATCATGTTAGTTAGGTGGTAAGTAGCCTAGCGGTTATTACAGGTGTGTTGTTGATATATCATGTTAGTTAGGTGGTAAGTAGCCTAGCGGTTATTACAGGTGTGCTGTTGATATATCATGTTAGTTAGGTGGTAAGTAGCCTAGCGGTTATTACAGGTGTGTTGTTGATATATCATGTTAGTTAGGTGGTAAGTAGCCTAGCGGTTATTACAGGTGTGCTGTTGATATATCATGTTAGTTAGGTGGTAAGTAGCCTAGCGGTTATTACAGGTGTGCTGTTGATATATCATGTTAGTTAGGTGGTAAGTAGCCTAGCGGTTATTACAGGTGTGCTGTTGATATATCATGTTAGTTAGGTGGTAAGTAGCCTAGCGGTTATTACAGGTGTGCTGTTGATATTTCATGTTAGTTAGGTGGTAAGTAGCCTAGCGGTTATTACAGGTGTGTTGTTGATATATCATGTTAGTTAGGTGGTAAGTAGCCTAGCGGTTATTACAGGTGTGTTGTTGATATATCATGTTAGTTAGGTGGTAAGTAGCCTAGCGGTTATTACAGGTGTGTTGTTGATATATCATGTTAGTTAGGTGGTAAGTAGCCTAGCGGTTATTACAGGTGTGTTGTTGATATATCATGTTAGTTAGGTGGTAAGTAGCCTAGTGGTTATTACAGGTGTGTTGTTGATATATCATGTTAGTTAGGTGGTAAGTAGCCTAGCGGTTATTACAGGTGTGTTGTTGATATATCATGTTAGTTAGGTGGTAAGTAGCCTAGCGGTTATTACAGGTGTGCAGTTGATATATCATGTTAGTTAGGTGGTAAGTAGCCTAGCGGTTATTACAGGTGTGCTGTTGATATACCATGTTAGTTAGGTGGTAAGTAGCCTAGCGGTTATTACAGGTGTGCTGTTGATATATCATGTTAGTTAGGTGGTAAGTAGCCTAGCGGTTATTACAGGTGTGCTGTTGATATATCATGTTAGTTATGTGGTAAGTAGCCTAGCGGTTATTACAGGTGTGCTGTTGATATATCATGTTAGTTAGGTGGTAAGTAGCCTAGCGGTTATTACAGGTGTGCTGTTGATATATCATGTTAGTTAGGTGGTAAGTAGCCTAGCGGTTATTACAGGTGTGTTGTTGATATATCATGTTAGTTAGGTGGTAAGTAGCCTAGCGGTTATTACAGGTGTGCTGTTGATATATCATGTTAGTTAGGTGGTAAGTAGCCTAGCGGTTATTACAGGTGTGCTGTTGATATATCATGTTAGTTAGGTGGTAAGTAGCCTAGCGGTTATTACAGGTGTGCTGTTGATATACCATGTTAGTTAGGTGGTAAGTAGCCTAGCGGTTATTACAGATGTGTTGTTGATATATCATGTTAGTTAGATGGTAAGTAGCCTAGCGGTTATTACAGGTGTGCTGTTGATATATCATGTTAGTTAGGTGGTAAGTAGCCTAGCGGTTATTACAGGTGTGCTGTTGATATATCATGTTAGTTAGGTGGTAAGTAGCCTAGCGGTTATTACAGGTGTGCTGTTGATATATCATGTTAGTTAGGTGGTAAGTAGCCTAGCGGTTATTACAGTTGTGTTGTTGATATATCATGTTAGTTAGGTGGTAAGTAGCCTAGCGGTTATTACAGGTGTGCTATTGATATATCATGTTAGTTAGGTGGTAAGTAGCCTAGCGGTTATTACAGGTGTGTTGTTGATATATCATGTTAGTTAGGTGGTAAGTAGCCTAGCGGTTATTACAGGTGTGCTGTTGATATATCATGTTAGTTAGGTGGTAAGTAGCCTAGCGGTTATTACAGGTGTGCTGTTGATATATCATGTTAGTTAGGTGGTAAGTAGCCTAGCGGTTATTACAGGTGTGCTGTTGATATATCATGTTAGTTAGGTGGTAAGTAGCCTAGCGGTTATTACAGGTGTGTTGTTGATATATCATGTTAGTTAGGTGGTAAGTAGCCTAGCGGTTATTACAGGTGTGTTGTTGATATATCATGTTAGTTAGGTGGTAAGTAGCCTAGCGGTTATTACAGGTGTGCTGTTGATATATCATGTTAGTTAGGTGGTAAGTAGCCTAGCGGTTATTACAGGTGTGTTGTTGATATATCATGTTAGTTAGGTGGTAAGTAGCCTAGCGGTTATTACAGGTGTGCAGTTGATATATCATGTTAGTTAGGTGGTAAGTAGCCTAACGGTTATTACAGGTGTGCTGTTGATATACCATGTTAGTTAGGTGGTAATTAGCCTAGCGGTTATTACAGGTGTGCTGTTGATATATCATGTTAGTTAGGTGGTAAGTAGCCTAGTGGTTATTACAGGTGTGTTGTTGATATATCCTGTTAGTTAGGTGGTAAGTAGCCTAGCGGTTATTACAGGTGTGTTGTTGATATATCATGTTAGTTAGGTGGTAAGTAGCCTAGTGGTTATTACAGGTGTGTTGTTGATATATCATGTTAGTTAGGTGGTAAGTAGCCTAGCGGTTATTACAGGTGTGTTGTTGATATATCATGTTAGTTAGGTGGTAAGTAGCCTAGCGGTTATTACAGGTGTGCAGTTGATATATCATGTTAGTTAGGTGGTAAGTAGCCTAGCGGTTATTACAGGTGTGCTGTTGATATACCATGTTAGTTAGGTGGTAAGTAGCCTAGCGGTTATTACAGGTGTGCTGTTGATATATCATGTTAGTTAGGTGGTAAGTAGCCTAGCGGTTATTACAGGTGTGCTGTTGATATATCATGTTAGTTATGTGGTAAGTAGCCTAGCGGTTATTACAGGTGTGCTGTTGATATATCATGTTAGTTAGGTGGTAAGTAGCCTAGCGGTTATTACAGGTGTGCTGTTGATATATCATGTTAGTTAGGTGGTAAGTAGCCTAGCGGTTATTACAGGTGTGTTGTTGATATATCATGTTAGTTAGGTGGTAAGTAGCCTAGCGGTTATTAAAGGGGTACTGTTGATATATCATGTTAGTTAGGTGGTAAGTAGCCTAGCGGTTATTACAGGTGTGCTGTTGATATATCATGTTAGTTAGGTGGTAAGTAGCCTAGCGGTTATTACAGGTGTGCTGTTGATATATCATGTTAGTTAGGTGGTAAGTAGCCTAGCGGTTATTACAGGTGTGCAGTTGATATATCATGTTAGTTAGGTGGTAAGTAGCCTAACGGTTATTACAGGTGTGCTGTTGATATACCATGTTAGTTAGGTGGTAGTTAGCCTAGCGGTTATTACAGGTGTGCTGTTGATATATCATGTTAGTTAGGTGGTAAGTAGCCTAACGGTTATTACAGGTGTGCTGTTGATATATCATGTTAGTTAGGTGGTAAGTAGCCTAGCGGTTATTACAGGTGTGCTGTTGATATATCATGTTAGTTAGGTGGTAAGTAGCCTAGCGGTTATTACAGGTGTGCTGTTGATATATCATGTTAGTTAGGTGGTAAGTAGCCTAGGGGTTATTACAGGTGTGCTGTTGATATATCATGTTAGTTAGGTGGTAAGTAGCCTAGCGGTTATTACAGGTGTGCTGTTGATATATCATGTTAGTTAGGTGGTAAGTAGCCTAGCGGTTATTACAGGTGTGCTGTTGATATTTCATGTTAGTTAGGTGGTAAGTAGCCTAGCGGTTATTACAGGTGTGTTGTTGATATATCATGTTAGTTAGGTGGTAAGTAGCCTAGCGGTTATTACAGGTGTGTTGTTGATATATCATGTTAGTTAGGTGGTAAGTAGCCTAGCGGTTATTACAGGTGTGTTGTTGATATATCATGTTAGTTAGGTGGTAAGTAGCCTAGCGGTTATTACAGGTGTGTTGTTGATATATCATGTTAGTTAGGTGGTAAGTAGCCTAGTGGTTATTACAGGTGTGTTGTTGATATATCATGTTAGTTAGGTGGTAAGTAGCCTAGCGGTTATTACAGGTGTGTTGTTGATATATCATGTTAGTTAGGTGGTAAGTAGCCTAGCGGTTATTACAGGTGTGCAGTTGATATATCATGTTAGTTAGGTGGTAAGTAGCCTAGCGGTTATTACAGGTGTGCTGTTGATATACCATGTTTGTTAGGTGGTAAGTAGCCTAGCGGTTATTACAGGTGTGCTGTTGATATATCATGTTAGTTAGGTGGTAAGTAGCCTAGCGGTTATTACAGGTGTGCTGTTGATATATCATGTTAGTTATGTGGTAAGTAGCCTAGCGGTTATTACAGGTGTGCTGTTGATATATCATGTTAGTTAGGTGGTAAGTAGCCTAGCGGTTATTACAGGTGTGCTGTTGATATATCATGTTAGTTAGGTGGTAAGTAGCCTAGCGGTTATTACAGGTGTGTTGTTGATATATCATGTTAGTTAGGTGGTAAGTAGCCTAGAGGTTATTACAGGTTTGCTGTTGATATATCATGTTAGTTAGGTGGTAAGTAGCCTAGCGGTTATTACAGGTGTGCTGTTGATATATCATGTTAGTTAGGTGGTAAGTAGCCTAGCGGTTATTACAGGTGTGCTGTTGATATACCATGTTAGTTAGGTGGTAAGTAGCCTAGCGGTTATTACAGGTGTGTTGTTGATATATCATGTTAGTTAGATGGTAAGTAGCCTAGCGGTTATTACAGGTGTGCTGTTGATATATCATGTTAGTTAGGTGGTAAGTAGCCTAGCGGTTATTACAGGTGTGCTGTTGATATATCATGTTAGTTAGGTGGTAAGTAGCCTAGCGGTTATTACAGGTGTGCTGTTGATATATCATGTTAGTTAGGTGGTAAGTAGCCTAGCGGTTATTACAGTTGTGTTGTTGATATATCATGTTAGTTAGGTGGTAAGTAGCCTAGCGGTTATTACAGGTGTGCTATTGATATATCATGTTAGTTAGGTGGTAAGTAGCCTAGCGGTTATTACAGGTGTGTTGTTGATATATCATGTTAGTTAGGTGGTAAGTAGCCTAGCGGTTATTACAGGTGTGCTGTTGATATATCATGTTAGTTAGGTGGTAAGTAGCCTAGCGGTTATTACAGGTGTGCTGTTGATATATCATGTTAGTTAGGTGGTAAGTAGCCTAGCGGTTATTACAGGTGTGCTGTTGATATATCATGTTAGTTAGGTGGTAAGTAGCCTAGCGGTTATTACAGGTGTGTTGTTGATATATCATGTTAGTTAGGTGGTAAGTAGCCTAGCGGTTATTACAGGTGTGTTGTTGATATATCATGTTAGTTAGGTGGTAAGTAGCCTAGCGGTTATTACAGGTGTGCTGTTGATATATCATGTTAGTTAGGTGGTAAGTAGCCTAGCGGTTATTAAAGGGGTACTGTTGATATATCATGTTAGTTAGGTGGTAAGTAGCCTAGCGGTTATTACAGGTGTGCTGTTGATATATCATGTTAGTTAGGTGGTAAGTAGCCTAGCGGTTATTACAGGTGTGCTGTTGATATATCATGTTAGTTAGGTGGTAAGTAGCCTAGCGGTTATTACAGGTGTGCAGTTGATATATCATGTTAGTTAGGTGGTAAGTAGCCTAACGGTTATTACAGGTGTGCTGTTGATATACCATGTTAGTTAGGTGGTAGTTAGCCTAGCGGTTATTACAGGTGTGCTGTTGATATATCATGTTAGTTAGGTGGTAAGTAGCCTAGCGGTTATTACAGGTGTGCTGTTGATATATCATGTTAGTTAGGTGGTAAGTAGCCTAGCGGTTATTACAGGTGTGCTGTTGATATATCATGTTAGTTAGGTGGTAAGTAGCCTAGCGGTTATTACAGGTGTGTTGTTGATATATCATGTTAGTTAGGTGGTAAGTAGCCTAGCGGTTATTACAGGTGTGCTGTTGATATATCATGTTAGTTAGGTGGTAAGTAGCCTAGCGGTTATTACAGGTGTGCTGTTGATATATCATGTTAGTTAGGTGGTAAGTAGCCTAGCGGTTATTACAGGTGTGTTGTTGATATATCATGTTAGTTAGGTGGTAAGTAGCCTAGCGGTGATTACAGGTGTGTTGTTGATATATCATGTTAGTTAGGTGGTAAGTAGCCTAGTGGTTATTACAGGTGTGTTGTTGATATATCATGTTAGTTAGGTGGTAAGTAGCCTAGTGGTTATTACAGGTGTGCTGTTGATATATCATGTTAGTTAGGTGGTAAGTAGCCTAGCGGTTATTACAGGTGTGCTGTTGATATATCATGTTAGTTAGGTGGTAAGTAGCCTAGCGGTTATTACAGGTGTGCTGTTGATATATCATGTTAGTTAGGTGGTAAGTAGCCTAGCGGTTATTACAGTTGTGTTGTTGATATATCATGTTAGTTAGGTGGTAAGTAGCCTAGCGGTTATTACAGGTGTGCTATTGATATATCATGTTAGTTAGGTGGTAAGTAGCCTAGCGGTTATTACAGGTGTGTTGTTGATATATCATGTTAGTTAGGTGGTAAGTAGCCTAGCGGTTATTACAGGTGTGCTGTTGATATATCATGTTAGTTAGGTGGTAAGTAGCCTAGCGGTTATTACAGGTGTGCTGTTGATATATCATGTTAGTTAGGTGGTAAGTAGCCTAGCGGTTATTACAGGTGTGCTGTTGATATATCATGTTAGTTAGGTGGTAAGTAGCCTAGCGGTTATTACAGGTGTGCTGTTGATATATCATGTTAGTTAGGTGGTAAGTAGCCTAGCGGTTATTACAGGTGTGCTGTTGATATATCATGTTAGTTAGGTGGTAAGTAGCCTAGCGGTTAGAGTGCTGGGCCAGTAATTGAAAGGTCGCTGGTTTGAATACCCGAGGCAACAAGGTGAAATAATCCCTTAACGTGCCCTTGAGCAAGGCACTTATCCCTAACTCCTTTAGGGGTGTCATACTACTTTGGCTGACCCTGTAAAACAACACATTTCATTGCACCTATCATACTACTTTGGCTGACCCTGTAAAACAACACATTTCACTGCACCTATCATACTACTATGACTGACCCTGTAAAACAACACATTTCACAGCACCTATCATACTACTATGACTGACCCTGTAAAACAACACATTTCACTGCACCTATCATACTACTATGGCTGACCCTGTAAAACAACACATTTCACAGCACCTATCATACTACTATGACTGACCCTGTAAAACAACACATTTCACTGCACCTATCATACTACTATGGCTGACCCTGTAAAACAACACATTTCACTGCACCTATCATACTACTATGGCTGACCCTGTAAATAAACGTATTTCACTGCACTTATCATACTACTATGGCTGACTCAGTAAAACAACATATTTCACTGCACCTATCATACTACCATGGCTGACCCTGTAAAACAACACATTTCACTGCACCTATCATACTACTATGGCTGACCCTGTAAAACAACACATTTCACTGCACCTACCATACTACCATGGATGACCCTGTAAAACAACACATTTCACTGCACCTATCATACTACTATGGCTGACCCTGTAAAACAACACATTTCACTGCACCTATCATACTACCATGGCTGACCCTGTAAAACAACACATTTCACTGCACCTATCATACTACTATGGCTGACCCTGTAAAACAACACATTTCACTGCACCTATCATACTACTATGGCTGACCCTGTAAAACAATACGTTTCACTGCACCTATCCAGTATACGTGACAATAAAAAAACAAGTATTTTTATTTGTTATGAATGTGGTTCCTGAGGCATTGTGACATGTGATGCTCATTATAGTGCGAATGCAATAAAGACGTCCTGGAACATTACTAAGAGACTGCCGGAGAGTATTCAGGATACTAGGGATGAAGACCAGAACGACCCCAATAGAGACCGAAGGGGAAAGCAAGGCCAAGGGCACGGACAGACCTGTGGTAGAATTCATTACCATCCAATGAGTACAGGCAGCGTAAAGGAGAGAGAGAGAAAGATGAGTCCCCAGGCGGAGGAAAATAAATAACAGGGTCTAGTATTCACAAAGCGTCTCAGACTAGGAGTGCCGAGGTATGATCTACTGTGAGTCGCTTTATGAATACAGGCCCTGATTACTAAGAGAAAACAGAGTGAACGAGAGACGATAGTAGAATGAAAAGGACTGAAGAAGAGAGATGGAAATATGAACAGAACGTTGCAAGGTAGAAAAAGAGGGGGAAGATAGAAAATGAGTGACATTAAAAAATGTCAACACCTGCTTTATGAAAGAGAGAAAGAGAAGGAGAGAGAGAGAGACTGTGAAAGAGAGAGAGGGAGGGAGAGAGACTGTGAAAGAGAGAGGGAGGGAGGGAGAGAGACTGTGAAAGAGAGAGAGGGAGGGGGAGAGACTGTGAAAGAGAGAGAGACGGAGAGAGACTGAAAGAGAGGCGGGAAGAAAGAGACAAGGAAAGGAAATGAATACGTCTGAGTAAGAGAGAGTGAGGTGTGAGGTGTGTGTGTGTGTGTGTGTGTGTTTTTGTGAGTGACTGACTGACTGAGAGGGGAGATTAAAATGTCAAGAACCCCAAAGTAAGGAAGAAAGGGGTTATCAAAAGCTCCAACATCTCTGTCCACCGACCGCCTGTGCTTCTCTGCTGGAGCGACAGGAGTGGGGAACTCACCTTGAAATCCTCAGTCCAAATGTGGAGAGGGGGAGGAAGTGGTGGGAGAAATGGAGAGGAAGAGTGGAAGAGAGAGAGAGAAGCCAGTGTGTGTGTGCATGTTTGAATCCAGTCCCAGAGGAATGTCAAGCCACACACAGACACACACACACACACACACACACACACACACACACACACACACACACACACACACACACACACACACACACACACACACACACACACACACACACACACACACACACACACACACACACACACATTTCTTAAAGTGTGAAAGAGTGTCCCAATACTTTTGAAATGTGCAGCTATGGTTACTCATGGCTCTAAACAATATACCATCATTCATGATTTACTTCAGTATGAACAAGGTAGAACATTGTATAGTATACCAGGTTGTACTATAAACACATTACACAGTCCTAACCTGTTAATTGATTAGTAGATTATCACTAAGGAGCAAATATAGGGCTCTGGTCAAAACTACTGGCTTATATAGGGCTCTGGTCAAAACTAGTGGCTTATATAGGGCTCTGGTCAAAACTAGTGGCTAAAATAGGGCTCTGGTTAAGACTAGTGGCTTATATAGGGCTCTGGTCAAGACTAGTGGCTTATATAGGGCTCTGGTCAAAACTAGTGGCTTATATAGGGCTCTGGTCAAAACTAGTGGCTTATATAGGGCTCTGGTCAAAACTAGTGGCTTATATAGGGCTCTGGTCAAAATTAGTGGCTTATATAGGGCTCTGGTCAAAACTAGTGGCTTATATTGGGGGCCATTTGGGACGTTTCACATGTCTTGTCTGTGAGTTTATGAGAGCATTCTGAGGTATACTGTGGATGTAGGTGGATGTACAGCACTGTGGATGTAGGTGGAGGTACAGCACTGTGGATGTGGGTGGATGTACAGCACTGTGGATGTAGGTGGAGGTACAGCACTGTTTATGTAGGTGGAGGTACAGCACTGTGGATGTAGGTGGATGTACAGCACTGTTTATGTAGGTGGATGTACAGCACTGTGGATGTAGGTGGAGGTACAGCACTGTTTATGTAGGTGGAGGTACAGCACTGTGGATGTAGGTGGATGTACAGCACTGTGGATGTAGATGGAGGTACAGCACTGTGGATGTACAGCACGGTGGATGTAGATGGAGGTACAGCACTGTTTATGTAGGTGGAGGTACAGCACTGTTTATGTAGGTGGAGGTACAGCACTGTGGATGTAGGTGGATGTACAGCACTGTGGATGTAGATGGAGGTACAGCACTGTGGATGTACAGCACGGTGGATGTAGATGGAGGTACAGCACTGTTTATGTATGTGGATGTACAGCACTGTTTATGTAGGTGGAGGTACAGCACTGGAGATGTAGGTGGATGTTCAGCACTGTGGATGTAGGTGGAGGTACAGCACTGTGGATGTAGCTGGATGTTCAGTACTGTGGATGTAGGTGGATGTACAGCACTGGAGATGTAGGTGGATGTTCAGCACTGTGGATGTAGGTGGATGTTCAGTACTGTGGATGTAGGTGGAGGTACAGCACTGTTTATGTAGGTGGAGGTACAGCACTGTTTATGTAGGTGGATGTTCAGCACTGTGGATGTAGGTGGAGGTACAGCACTGTGGATGTAGGTGGATGTTCAGCACTGTGGATGTAGGTGGAGGTACAGCACTGTTTATGTAGGTGGATGTTCAGCACTGTGGATGTAGGTGGATGTACAGCACTGTGGATGTAGGTGGATGTACAGCACTGTGGATGTAGGTGGAGGTACAGCACTGTTTATGTAGGTGGATGTTCAGCACTGTGGATGTAGGTGGATGTACAGCACTGTTTATGTAGGTGGATGTTCAGCACTGTGGATGTAGGTGGATGCACAGCACTGTTTATGTAGGTGGAGGTACAGCACTGTTTATGTAGGTGGATGTTCAGCACTGTTTATGTAGGTGGAGGTACAGCACTGTTTATGTAGGTGGATGTTCAGCATTGTGGATGTAGGTGGATGTACAGCACTGTTTATGTAGGAGGAGGTACAGCACTGTTTATGTAGGTGGATGTACAGCACTGTGGATGTAGGTGGATGTACAGCACTGTGGATGTAGGTGGAGGTACAGCACTGTTTATGTAGGTGGATGTTCAGCACTGTGGATGTAGGTGGATGTACAGCACTGTTTATGTAGGTGGAGGTACAGCACTGTTTATGTAGGTGGATGTGCAGCACTGTGGATGTAGGTGGGTGTACAGCACTGTGGATGTAGGTGGATGTACAGCACTGTTTATGTAGGTGGATGTTCAGCACTGTGAATGTAGGTGGATGTTCAGCACTGTGAATGTAGGTGGATGTTCAGCACTGTTTATGTAGGTGGATGTTCAGCACTGTGGATGTAGGTGGATGTTCAGCACTGTTTATGTAGGTGGAGGTACAGCACTGTGGATGTAGGTGGATGTTCAGCACTGTGGATGTAGGTGGAGGTACAGCACTGTGCATGTAGTGGGATGTTCAGCACTGTGGATGTAGGTGGATGTTCAGCACTGTGGATGTAGGTGGAGGTACAGCACTTCTCTTGTTCCTTTTTTCATCTTCTCCTTCTCTCTTGTTGAATGGATTGGTACACAGGGGCCTGAAAGCGTGTTGCCCCAGAGCACTTAAAAACATCGGGATAGAGAGAGAGAGAGAAGGAGAGAGAAAGAGGGGGAGATGACGAGAGAGGGATATGGAGGGAGGGAGAGAAACACATGTACCGTTTCCCGGTGCAGCAGCACTCTATAGAGATCCAATGCACCTTGAGACAGACAGGACTAGGCTATTAAACACAGGGCTGTAACAGAATGAGGGGGGTGAGAGAGAGAGTTGGTGAAATATAGAGAAGGTGAGAGAGAGGTAAAGAGAGGGAGAGGGACAGAGAGCGGGCAAGAAACACAGGGTCGAGAGATAGAAAGATGGAGAGGTAGTTGAGAGAGAAAAGAAGTGAGAGGGAGAGTGAGAAAGAAAGAGTTGAGGTAACAACAACGTCTTGGACTAATGGGCTGCAGATGTACTTCTAAAGAGGTGTAGCTAAGTCCAGAGGCACCCAGACAACACAACATGCATTAGCATCAATTATAACCGGGAAAGAGAGACTTTGAATCAAAAGCTAGCCGTTCCCGATGAACTGCAGTTACACAATAATACATTCCTGAGAAACAGCCTTTTCTTCTCTCAGCCTGAGAGCTTGGCCTCCCAGAGACACCCCAGGTGTATAGAGACGTATAGGCTGCATCCCAAATGGCTCCCTCGTCCCTATACTAGAGCATTACGTTTGAGCAGGGCCCATATGGCACTATGTAAGGGAATAGAGTGCCATTTGGGACGTAGCTGTAGTCATTGGAATAGGCTGATAACACGCTGTTGTCTTTATACGGTTGTAATGCAGTGTTGATGCAGTTTGAGACTGGCTGGATGTACGTTCGTAGAGGAAAGAGAAAAACTGTTTTGGGCTGTGTTTTCCTCACTGGAGTATTTGGACCTCTGGGCCTTTGTGCCTATGTGTACCAAACAGGGTGGGGGTCAATTCAAATTGAAGTTAGTCAATTCAGAATTCCACATGAATACATTGAAAAACGTTTTAAATAAATTGTTTCTCTTTTCAGTTTATTGAGAAGTCATTGACAATAGATGCACTTTTTTTTTTACAATTATTACAATTATTAACTTATTAACCTAGAATTTTAGTTTACTTTTTGAATTGACCCCAACCCTGGTACCAAATACAAATATGACAAACAACGTCTTAGATGCTGATTGGCACACAGGGCATATTTGACCCAATAAGACTTGACTTACAGTGACATAATTGGCTTATAGAGGCCAATCAATCTTGGCTTATCCGGCTCTTGATAAGCTCATTACTATTTTCTAGTCATCTTCTGATGATAAAATATTGATATTTAATTCAACCTTTGACATGTTGATTGACTGGCCGATCTTCTTATCTTCTCTAGGGTACGTGAGACGGTAGCGTCCCACCTCTTCAACAGCCAGTGAAACTGCAGGGCGCCAAATTCAAATACAGAAATACTCATTATAAAAATTCAGAAAACAAAACATATTTTACATAGGTTTAAAGATTAACTTCTTGTTGTAACGGTATTCATCGGAAGAAGATGAGGACCAAGGTGCAGCGTGATACGTGTTTATATTATTTATTCGAAACTGAACACTAAATACAAAATAACAAAAGGAATAACCGAAACAGTTCTGACAGGTGATACAAACACTAAACAGACAATAACCACCCACAACTACCAGTGAAAACAGGGTACCTAAGTATGGTTCTCAATCAGAGACAACGATAGACAGCTGCCTCTGATTGGGAACCATACCAGGCCAAAACATAGAAATACAAAACCTAGACATACAAACATAGAATGCCCACCCACATCACACCCTGACCAAACAAAAATAGAAACATACAAAGCAATCTACAGTCAGGGCGTGACACTTGTGAATCCAACCACGGTGTCAGATTTAAAAAAATGCTTTACGGCGAAAGCATTCCTTGCGATTATTTGAGAGCATAGCCCAGCAGACAAATCATTACAAACAGTAACCAGCCAAGTAGAAGAGTTACACAAGTCAGAAATAGAGATACAATTAATCCCTTACCTTTGATGATCTTCATATGGTTGCACTCAGCAGACATTCATTTACTCAATAAATGTTCCTTTTGTTTGATAAAGTCTCTTTATATCCAAAAACTTCCGTTTTGTTCGCTCATTGTCTTCAGCAATCCACAGGCTCACACGCAGTCAAAACAGGCAGACAAAAAAATCAAAATTGTATCCTTATAGTTCATAGAAACATGTCAAACGATGTTTATATTCAATCCTCAGGTTGTTTTTAGCCGAAATAATCGATAATATTTCAACCGGACAATAACGTTGTCAATAAAAAAGGTAAACAAGAAAGGCACTCTCTCGGTCGTGGCCATGAAAAAGCTCTGTGACACTTTAGGGTCCACTCATTCAGACTGCTCTTCCTTCCTCATTTTTCAGAATACAAGCCTGAAACAATTTCTAAAGACTGTTGACATCTAGTGGAAGGCATAGGAACTGCAATTTGAGTCCTAAGTCAATGGATACTGTAATGGCATTGAATAGAAAACTACAAAATCCCCCCAAAAACTTCTTCCTGAATGGATTTTTCAGTTCTGTTATACTCACAGACACTATTTTAACAGTTTTGGAAACTTTGTGTTTTCTATTCAAATCTATCAGTTAAATGCATATCATATCTTCTGTGGCCGAGAAGCAGGCAGTTTAATTTGGGCATGCTTTTCATCCAAAATCCCGAATGCTGCCCCCTACACTAGAGAAGTTAAATCTGTCTATAAGATTGGTCTGCAACTAGTGGTCTGCTGGCCAGTTCCGGCCCCAAGGAACACATTCCTGGGCCTCCAATAGCCACCCATTTTATAAATTAATTATTTGAAGGGATTCACTGTGTTTTCCTGTGAATGTTCAGTTCTGAGTGTGAACAGTGGG
This sequence comes from Salvelinus namaycush, assembly GCF_016432855.1. NCBI lineage: Eukaryota > Metazoa > Chordata > Actinopteri > Salmoniformes > Salmonidae > Salvelinus > Salvelinus namaycush. The sequence goes on along the minus strand of NW_024059256.1, from coordinate 15,521 downwards.
AAACAAACAAACAGTACTGTACTGCTCTGGCTCTTACCACAGGCCATACCAGTGTCCAGCTGTGTGTGTGTGTGCGCATGTCCATTACCTGAGGCCATACCCAGAATCCCTCACACCAGGAAGACAGCGATGACCTCGTTAATTGGGTCACGTATTGTTTTAGTGTCTGAGTTGCCACGGGCAACAACGACCCTTTCACTTCTGTTGTTGTTGTTTTGTTAAAAGAACAACTGAAAAGTTCTGTTCATTACGGTTGTTGCTGAGCTAGGGCCAGGTGTGTGTGTGTGTGTGTGTGTGTGTGTGTGTGTGTGTGTGTGTGTGTGTGTGTGTGTGTGTGTGTGTGTGTGTGTGTGTGTGTGATGATAATGTCATTGGTCTTTCAAAATATTATCTCATTTTTATTATGGGTTGATAGTGATGCTGTGAAACCTATTGTTATTCTTTAAAAAAAATCCTTCACATGGTCAAATAACTCAAGCATACAGTGCATTTGGAAAATATTCAGACCCCTTGACATTTCCCACATTTTGTTACGTTACAGCCTTATTCTAAAATGGATTTAATCTTTTTTACTATCATCAATCTACATACAATACCCTTTAATGAAAAAGTGAAAACAGGTTTTTAGACATGTTTATAAATTAAAACAGAAGTACCTTATTTACATAAGTATTCAGACCCTTTGCTATGAGACTTGAAATTGAGCTCAGGTGCATCCTGTTTCCGTTGATCATCCTTGAGATGTTTCTACAACTTGATTGGAGTCCACCTGTGGTAAATTCAATTGATTGGACATGATTTGGAAAGGCACACACCTGTCTATAAAAGGTCCCACAGTTGACAGTGCATGTCAGAGCAAAAACCAAGCCATGAGGTCGAAGGAATTGTCCGTAGAGCTCCGAGACAGGATTGTGTCGAGGCACAGATCTGGGGAGGATACTGAAAAATGAAAGTTCCCCAGGAACACAGTGGCCTCCATTATTCTTAAATGGAAGAAGTTTGGAACCACCAAGACTCTTCTGATTGAGCAATCGTGGGAGAAGGGCAGTGACAGTTGTAGCTTGTATGGCTCCCTGGGTGAACCTCCGCTTCAGCGGCCCCTCCCACCCCCCAAAAACATTCACCATTCTGCACTAACTGTTATTTTTATTCAGACATTTGGAACAACACATAAATAATCATAACAATTAAAACTATAAAAATATACAAATATATACAAAAATAAGACTAATAAGACTGATAAATATCAAAAAGAAGGCGTTCCTTTGACATGGTGGACCTCAGGTAGGATTTGATGAGCTTCTGCTTTGAAAAGCTCCTCTCTGCTTCAGCTAATCATCACTGGAAGAGGAAGACACATTCTGAGAGCAGTCCACAAATGTGGATAAATTTGGACTGGTTTTATATTATTCTTAACGATTACGCACAAACCAGAAAAAAATGCAATAATATGTCTGTGAAACTATATATTCACAGTATTATGAATGATTTGTTGTTTTTTTTGGTAGCATTTCATAGTGTGAAATGCTCCCCCTACCTCTGGCTTCCAGTGGGGAGACCTGAGGTCAACCTACTCCCGCCCCCCTACCTCTGGCTTCCAGTGGGGAGACCTGAGGTCAACCTACCCCCGCCCCCCTACCTCTGGCTTCCAGTGGGGAGACCTGAGGTCAACCTACCCCCGCCCCTCTACCTCTAGCTTCCAGTGGGGAGACCTGAGGTCAACCTACCCCCGCCCCCCTACAACTTGATTGGAGTCCACCTGTGGTAAATTCAATTGATTGGACATGATTTGGAAAGGCACACACCTGTCTATAAAAGGTCCCACAGTTGACAGTGCATGTCAGAGCAAAAACCAAGCCATGAGGTCGAAGGAATTGTCCGTAGAGCTCCGAGACAGGATTGTGTCGAGGCACAGATCTGGGGAGGATACTGAAAAATGAAAGTTCCCCAGGAACACAGTGGCCTCCATTATTCTTAAATGGAAGAAGTTTGGAACCACCAAGACTCTTCTGATTGAGCAATCGTGGGAGAAGGGCAGTGACAGTTGTAGCTTGTATGGCTCCCTGGGTGAACCTCCGCTTCAGCGGCCCCTCCCACCCCCCAAAAACATTCACCATTCTGCACTAACTGTTATTTTTATTCAGACATTTGGAACAACACATAAATAATCATAACAATTAAAACTATAAAAATATACAAATATATACAAAAATAAGACTAATAAGACTGATAAATATCAAAAAGAAGGCGTTCCTTTGACATGGTGGACCTCAGGTAGGATTTGATGAGCTTCTGCTTTGAAAAGCTCCTCTCTGCTTCAGCTAATCATCACTGGAAGAGGAAGACACATTCTGAGAGCAGTCCACAAATGTGGATAAATTTGGACTGGTTTTATATTATTCTTAACGATTACGCACAAACCAGAAAAAAATGCAATAATATGTCTGTGAAACTATATATTCACAGTATTATGAATGATTTGTTGTTTTTTTTGGTAGCATTTCATAGTGTGAAATGCTCCCCCTACCTCTGGCTTCCAGTGGGGAGACCTGAGGTCAACCTACTCCTGCCCCCCTACCTCTGGCTTCCAGTGGGGAGACCTGAGGTCAACCTACCCCCGCCCCCCTACCTCTGGCTTCCAGTGGGGAGACCTGAGGTCAACCTACCCCCGCCCCTCTACCTCTAGCTTCCAGTGGGGAGACCTGAGGTCAACCTACCCCCGCCCCCCTACCTCTGGCTTCCAGTGGGGAGACCTGAGGTCAACCTACCCCCGCCACCCTACCTCTAGCTTCCAGTGGGGAGACCTGAGGTCAACCTACCCCCGCTCCCCTACCTCTAGCTTCCAGTGGGGAGACCTGAGGTCAACCTACCCCCGCCCCCCTACCTCTAGCTTCCAGTGGGGAGACCTGAGGTCAACCTACCCCCCCCCCCCCCCCCTACCTCTGGCTTCCAGTGGGGAGACCTGAGACCTGAGGTCAACCTACCCCCGCCCCCCTACCTCTGGCTTCCAGTGGGGAGACCTGAGGTCAACCTACCCCCGCCCCCCTACCTCTGGCTTCCAGTGGGGAGACCTGAGGTCAACCTACCCCGCCCCCTTCCATCTCGTACTTCTGAGTGGGAGAACTTTCCAGGCAGTAGCCTGCCTAGCTCACAAACTAGCATCAGGGCGCCCACTCCGACAAGGTTAAATTACCCACAGTCTCACACGGTGACATGATATCATTGACGTGAAGTGCAAATGAGCGACATAAAACCGATCGCCCAAATGTCACCATTCCGATTTTTTTTGGTGCGGGCACCCCATGCCGCCCCCGGCAAGATGCCGCCTTGGGTGGCTGCCCATGTCGCCTATACCTAAATCCGCTACTGGAGAAGGGCCTCTGTCAGGGAGGTGACCAAGAATCTGATGATCATTTTGACAGAGCTCCAGAGGTCTTCTGTGGAAATGGGAGAATCTTCCAGAAGGACAACCCCATCTGCAGCACTCCAACAAGCAGGCCTTAATGGTTGAGGGGCCAGACGGAAGCCACTCATCAGTAAAAGGCACATGACGGCCTACTTGGGGAAAAGTTAGCTAAAGGACTCAGACCATCAGAAACAAGATTCTCTGGTCTGATGAAACCAAGATTGAACTCTTTGGCCTGAATGGCAAGCGTCACGCCTGGAGGAAACCTTGCCCCATCCCTACTGTGAAGCATGTTGGTGGCAGCATCATTCTGTGGGGATGTTTTTCAGCAGCAGGGACTGGGAGACTAGTTAGGAGAGGGAAAGATGAACAGAGCAAAGTACAGAGAGATCCTTGATGAAAACCTGCTCCAGAGCGCTCAGGACCTCAGACTGGGGTGAAGGTTCACCTTTCAACAGGACAATGACCCTGAGCACACAGCCAAGACAACGCAGGAGTGGCTTTGGGACAAGTCTCTGAATGTCCTTGAGTGGCCCAGCCGGAGCCCGGACTTGAACCCGATCGGACATCTCTGGAGAGACCTGAAAATATCTGTGCAGCAACTCTCCCCACCCAACCTGACAGAGCTTGAGAGGATCTGCAGAGAAGAATGGGAGAAACTCCCCAAATACAGGTATGCCAAGCTTGTAGTGTCATACCTAAGAAGACTCGAGGCTGTAATCGCTGCCAAATGTGCTTCAACAAAGTACTGAGTAAAGGGTCTGAATACTTAAATATGTAAATGTGATATTTTTTTTTTTTTTTTTTAATACATTTGTTTAAACCTGTTTTTGCTTTGTCATTATGGGGTAGTGTGTGTAGATTGATGAGGGAAAAATACAATTTAATCCATTTTAGAATATTGCTGTAACGTAACAAAATGTAGTAAATGCCATGGGTGAGTTGGTGAAGAAGTTGGCGTGTTTCCTCATACTGAACAATTTGCCTCAAGGAACCATGAGGTCTGCAGGAAAGATTTTTCTTGGACATTTTGGAAAACTTTGAAAAACGTATTCTCGTGAACCTTAAGTTCAAATAACAAATGATGTATGTAGGCCCATGGTACATCTCTTAACTTAGTTTGAGAAAAGCTAAGGGATTGGTTAAGACATGGCTGAGTTATTGATAATCTGATGTTTTACTGCAGATGGAGGGGTGTCAACCATGAGGGGTGGAGGGAGAGGAAGAGTGTATTTGTGTGTGTATACGTACTGTATGTGCACATTGATTGATGGAATAGAGTTAGCATGTGTGTGTGTGAGAGATTCTGTGATAGTCTTTATCTCCCATATACGTTATATCAAATCACATTTTATTTGTCACATGCGCCGAATACAACAAGTGTAGACCTTACAGTGAAATGCCTACTTACAAGCCCCTATACGTGTGGGTGTGTGTAGGATGGGTGGATGGGGGAGTGAATGATTATGGATATCATAATAGACAGATATGCATGGTGAAGGAAGGAGAGAGGATGACTGGATGGATGACTGGATGGATGACTGGATGGATGACTGGATGGATGACCTGGATGGATGACTGGATGGATGACTGGATGGATGACTGGATGGATGACTGGATGGATGGATGGATGGATGACTGGATGGATGACTGGATGGATGACTGGATGGATGGATGGATGGATGGATGGATGGATGGATGGATGGATGGATGGATGGATGGATGGATGGATGGATGGATGGATGGATAGATAGCCCAAGAGTGAAGGCATCTGGCTGTGTGTGTGAGAGAGCAAGATGTTATTGCTCTTTATGTCAGACACATATCAACACTTGCGTGGCATAGAAGGCAGGCAGGGGCTGAGTGTTTGTGTTTGATTTTGTGTGTTTGATTGGTATGCCTGCAAACATGTGCGTGCATATTGTTTTGTGTATGCTTGCATGTGTCTGTGTGTAAGTATACAACACTATGCATGTGTGTGTGTGTCTGGTGCAGAAGGGGAGAGATCCCCACTGGTGTAGTGCCACTCCTATCAGCCTTCATATATGTCTGCAGCAGCAGATGCCCCAGCCTCTGTCTCTGACTTAACCTCCTATACACTTAGTATGCAGCTGAGGTAAGACATAGAGGTAGAGGGGGGTGAGAGATGTTTTGGGGAAGAGGGGAGATGGAGGAAAATATGGAGAGAGATGCATATGGAAAAGCAATAGGGAGAGTGATGGTATTGAAAGGATGGAAGAAAGGGAGAAAATGAGGGAGGGCAGTAGGGAGTTTGGGGAGATGAAGGAGAGAAGGGAGGTGCAAAGGGAGGCTGCTGAAGAGATAGGGGAGATGGAGGGAAGGAGAGAAGAGAGGCGGATGGATAAAAGAAAGAGAAAACAGGAGGGGTGGCAAGAAAAGTGGAGGATGGAGCGAGGAGAGGGAGGGGATGGATGAAAGAGGAGGGAGGGAGGGGGAAAGGGGGGTAAGAAGAAGAGGGATGGAAAGAGGATGGAGAGGAGAGAAAAGGAGTGCGGGTATTGCAGCAGGCATTTATAGACACGGGCCTTGACACGTTTAATGAGGAATAAACCACTAGACCAACCCTATCTCTCCTCCTGTCTGTCTCCGTCTCTCTCATTTTCTCCTCTCTCTCTGTCGCTCTCCTTTTCTCCTCTCTCTCTCTCTCCTCCTGTCTGTCTCTGTCTCTCTCCTTTTCTCCTCTCTCTGTCGCTCTCCTTTTCTCCTCTCTCTCTCTCTCCTCCTCTCTCTGTCTCTCTCCTTTTCTCCTCTCTCTCATTTTCTCCTCTCTCTCTCTCTCCTCTCTCTCCTTTTCTCCTCTTACTCTGTCTCTCTCCTTTTCTCCTCTCTCTCTGTCGCTCTCCTTTTCTCCTCTCTCTCTCTCTCCTCCTCTCTCTGTCTCTCTCCTTTTATCCTCTCTCTGTCTCTCTCTCTCTCCTTTTCTCCTCTTACTCTGTCTCTCCTTTTCTCCTCTCTCTCTCTCCTTTTCTCCTCTTACTCTGTCTCTCCTTTTCTCCTCTCTCTCTGTCTGTCTCTGTGGAGACTACTGTCACTTCACAGTACAGTAGAGCCTCTGTCACTGTGGATACTACTGTCACTTCACAGTACAGTAGAGCCTCTGTCACTGTGGAGACTACTGTCACTTCACAGTACAGTAGAGCCTCTGTCACTGTGGAGACTACTGTCACTTCACAGTACAGTAGAGCCTCTGTCACTGTGGAGACTACTGTCACTTCACAGTACAGTAGAGCCTCTCTCACTGTGGAGACTACTGTCACTTCACAGTACAGTAGAGCCTCTGTCACTGTGGAGACTACTGTCACTTCACAGTACAGTAGAGCCTCTGTCACTGTGGAGACTACTGTCACTTCACAGTACAGTAGAGCCTCTGTCACTGTGGAGACTACTGTCACTTCACAGTACAGTAGAGCCTCTCTCACTGTGGAGACTACTGTCACTTCACAGTACAGTAGAGCCTCTGTCACTGTGGAGACTACTGTCACTTCACAGTACAGTAGAGCCTCTGTCACTGTGGAGACTACTGTCATTTCACAGTAGAGTAAAAGTCACTAGAGGCATGAAGTGAACAGTTGGAGGGACAGAACATGTGAGTGAGCGAGAGAGAGAGAGTATGTGTTCTCCAATGTGGTCACTTCAGGGTTACTCAGAAGGAATTACCATAAAGTAGTATCAACTTCCCTTCACCACTTGAACGGTTGAACTCCAGCTAATCTAGGACAGCGATCCAAATGGCACCCTATTCCATGTGGGCCCAGGACTAAAGTAGTGCACTATAAAGGCCATTTGGAACACATCCTAGCATACGGGTTCAGTCATCATATCATGCTGCAGCGAGGGAGCTTCCATGTGTGAAATGTGTGTGTGTGTGTGTGTCTTTGTTTTTCTGGAGATCAGATTTATTTCATTTAAAGTGAGCGCTGTCAGGCTGATAAGCTAGATCATGTGTGATGACGGCTCCCCTGGTTTATGTTGTGTGTGTGTGTGTGTGTGTGTGTGTGTGTGTGTGTGTGTGTTTGTCTGAGGAAAAGGAGAGAGAGGTGGGAAAGCGAGGAGGAGGAAGGAGAGTGGACAGGAAAGAGGGAAGAAGAATGGAGGGAGACAGGGAGCGGATGGAAAGGACAGAGAGATAGAAAGAGAGAGCATAAGGAGAGAGAGACACATACTGTTTAAGGAGAGAGAGGGAGAACGAGAGAGAGACATACTGTTTAAGGAGAGAGAGGGAGAACGAGAGACACAGACTGTTTAAGGAGAGAGGGGGAGAACGAGAGAGACACAGACTGTTAAGGAGAGAGAGAGGGAGAACGAGAGACACACAGACTGTTTAAGGAGAGAGAGGGGAGAACGAGAGACACAGACTGTTTAAGGAGAGAGAGAGGGAGAACGAGAGAGACACAGACTGTTTAAGGAGAGAGAGAGGGAGAACGAGAGACACACAGACTGTTTAAGGAGAGAGACAGGGAAAACGAGAGAGACACAGACTGTTTAAGGAGAGAGAGAGGGAGAACGAGAGACACACAGACTGTTTAAGGAGAGAGAGGGGAGAACGAGAGACACAGACTGTTTAAGGAGAGAGACAGGGAGAACGAGAGAGACACAGACTGTTTAAGGAGAGAGAGAGGGAGAACGAGAGACACACAGACTGTTTAAGGAGAGAGACAGGGAGAACGAGAGAGACACAGACTGTTTAAGGAGAGAGAGGGGAGAACGAGAGACACAGACTGTTTAAGGAGAGAGAGAGGGAGAACGAGAGACACAGACTGTTTAAGGAGAGAGAGGGGAGAACGAGAGAGACACAGACTGTTTAAGGAGAGAGAGGGGGAGAACGAGAGAGACAGACTGTTTAAGGAGAGAGACAGGGAGAACAAGAGAGACACAGACTGTTTAAGGAGAGAGACAGGGAGAACGAGAGAGACACAGACTGTTTAAGGAGAGAGAGGGGGAGAACGAGAGAGACAGACTGTTTAAGGAGAGATAGGGGGAGAACGAGAGAGACAGACTGTTTAAGGAGAGAGAGGGAGAACGAGAGACACAGACTGTTTAAGGAGAGAGAGGGAGAACGAGAGACACAGACTGTTTAAGGAGAGAGACAGGGAGAAGGAGAGAGACACAGACTGTTTAAGGAGAGAGAGGGGGAGAACGAGAGAGACACAGACTGTTTAAGGAGAGAGACAGGGAGAACGAGAGAGACACAGACTGTTTAAGGAGAGAGACAGGGAGAACGAGAGAGACACAGACTGTTTAAGGAGAGAGAGGGGGAGAACGAGAGAGACACAGACTGTTTAAGGAGAGAGAGGGGGAGAACGAGAGAAACACAGACTGTTTAAGGAGAGAGAGGGGGAGAACGAGAGACACAGACTGTTTAAGGAGAGAGAGAGGGAGAACGAGAGAGACACAGACTGTTTAAGGAGAGAGAGGGGAGAACGAGAGAGACACAGACTGTTTAAGGAGAGAGAGGGGGCGAACGAGAGAGACAGACTGTTTAAGGAGAGAGACAGGGAGAACAAGAGAGACACAGACTGTTTAAGGAGAGAGAGAGGGAGAACGAGAGAGACACAGACTGTTTAAGGAGAGAGAGGGGAGAACGAGAGACACAGACTGTTTAAGGAGAGAGAGAGGGAGAACGAGAGAGACAGACTGTTTAAGGAGAGAGAGAGGGAGAACAAGAGCGACACAGACTGTTTAAGGAGAGAGAGAGGGAGAACAAGAGAGACACAGACTGTTTAAGGAGAGAGAGGGGGAGAACGAGAGACACAGACTGTTTAAGGAGAGAGAGAGGGAGAACGAGAGAGACACAGACTGTTTAAGGAGAGAGAGGGGGAGAACGAGAGAGACAGACTGTTTAAGGAGAGAGAGAGGGAGAACGAGAGAGACACAGACTGTTTAAGGAGAGAGAGAGGAAGAACAAGAGAGACACAGACTGTTTAAGGAGAGAGAGGGGAGAACGAGAGAGACATAGACTGTTTAAGGAGAGAGAGGGGGAGAACGAGAGAGACACAGACTGTTTAAGGAGAGAGAGAGGGAGAACGAGAGACACACAGACTGTTTAAGGAAAGAGACAGGGAGAACGAGAGAGACACAGACTGTTTAAGGAGAGAGAGGGGGAGAACGAGAGAGACAGACTGTTTAAGGAGAGATAGGGGGAGAACGAGAGAGACAGACTGTTTAAGGAGAGAGAGGGAGAACGAGAGACACAGACTGTTTAAGGAGAGAGAGGGAGAATGAGAGACACAGACTGTTTAAGGAGAGAGACAGGGAGAAGGAGAGAGACACAGACTGTTTAAGGAGAGAGAGGGGGAGAACGAGAGAGACACAGACTGTTTAAGGAGAGAGAGGGGGAGAACGAGAGAGACACAGACTGTTTAAGGAGAGAGACAGGGAGAACGAGAGAGACACAGACTGTTTAAGGAGAGAGAGGGGGAGAACAAGAGAGACACAGACTGTTTAAGGAGAGAGAGGGGGAGAACGAGAGAGACACAGACTGTTTAAGGAGAGAGAGGGCGAGAACAAGAGAGACACAGACTTTTTAAGGAGAGAGAGGGGGAGAACAAGAGAGACACAGACTTTTTAAGGAGAGAGAGGGGGAGAACGAGAGAAACACAGACTGTTTAAGGAGAGAGAGGGGGCGAACGAGAGAGACACAGACTGTTTAAGGAGAGAGAGGGGGCGAACGAGAGAGACAGACTGTTTAAGGAGAGAGACAGGGAGAACAAGAGAGACACAGACTGTTTAAGGAGAGAGAGAGGGAGAACGAGAGAGACAGACTGTTTAAGGAGAGATAGGGGGAGAACGAGAGAGACAGACAGACTGTTTAAGGAGAGATAGGGGGAGAACGAGAGAGACAGACTGTTTAAGGAGAGAGAGGGAGAACAAGAGACACAGACTGTTTAAGGAGAGAGAGGGGGAGAACGAGAGAGACACAGACTGTTTAAGGAGAGAGAGGGGGAGAACGAGAGAGACACAGACTTTTTAAGGAGAGAGAGGGGGAGAACAAGAGAGACACAGACTTTTTAAGGAGAGAGGGGGAGAACGAGAGAAACACAGACTGTTTAAGGAGAGAGAGGGGGCGAACGAGAGAGACACAGACTGTTTAAGGAGAGAGAGGGGGCGAACGAGAGAGACAGACTGTTTAAGGAGAGAGACAGGGAGAACAAGAGAGACACAGACTGTTTAAGGAGAGAGAGGGGGAGAACGAGAGAGACAGACTGTTTAAGGAGAGAGAGAGGGAGAACGAGAGAGACACAGACTGTTTAAGGAGAGAGAGAGGAAGAACAAGAGAGACACAGACTGTTTAAGGAGAGAGAGGGGAGAACGAGAGAGACATAGACTGTTTAAGGAGAGAGAGGGGGAGAACGAGAGAGACACAGACTGTTTAAGGAGAGAGAGAGGGAGAACGAGAGACACACAGACTGTTTAAGGAAAGAGACAGGGAGAACGAGAGAGACACAGACTGTTTAAGGAGAGAGAGGGGGAGAACGAGAGAGACAGACTGTTTAAGGAGAGATAGGGGGAGAACGAGAGAGACAGACTGTTTAAGGAGAGAGAGGGAGAACGAGAGACACAGACTGTTTAAGGAGAGAGAGGGAGAATGAGAGACACAGACTGTTTAAGGAGAGAGACAGGGAGAAGGAGAGAGACACAGACTGTTTAAGGAGAGAGAGGGGGAGAACGAGAGAGACACAGACTGTTTAAGGAGAGAGAGGGGGAGAACGAGAGAGACACAGACTGTTTAAGGAGAGAGACAGGGAGAACGAGAGAGACACAGACTGTTTAAGGAGAGAGAGGGGGAGAACAAGAGAGACACAGACTGTTTAAGGAGAGAGAGGGGGAGAATGAGAGAGACACAGACTGTTTAAGGAGAGAGAGGGCGAGAACAAGAGAGACACAGACTTTTTAAGGAGAGAGAGGGGGAGAACAAGAGAGACACAGACTTTTTAAGGAGAGAGAGGGGGAGAACGAGAGAAACACAGACTGTTTAAGGAGAGAGAGGGGGCGAACGAGAGAGACACAGACTGTTTAAGGAGAGAGAGGGGGCGAACGAGAGAGACAGACTGTTTAAGGAGAGAGACAGGGAGAACAAGAGAGACACAGACTGTTTAAGGAGAGAGAGAGGGAGAACGAGAGAGACAGACTGTTTAAGGAGAGATAGGGGGAGAACGAGAGAGACAGACAGACTGTTTAAGGAGAGAGAGGGGGAGAACGAGAGAGACACAGACTGTTTAAGGAGAGAGAGGGGGAACAAGAGACACAGACTGTTTAAGGAGAGAGAGGGGGAGAACGAGAGAGACACAGACTGTTTAAGGAGAGAGAGGGGGAGAACGAGAGAGACACAGACTTTTTAAGGAGAGAGAGGGGGAGAACAAGAGAGACACAGACTTTTTAAGGAGAGAGAGGGGGAGAACGAGAGAAACACAGACTGTTTAAGGAGAGAGAGGGGGCGAACGAGAGAGACACAGACTGTTTAAGGAGAGAGAGGGGGCGAACGAGAGAGACAGACTGTTTAAGGAGAGAGACAGGGAGAACAAGAGAGACACAGACTGTTTAAGGAGAGAAAGAGGGAGAACGAGAGAGACACAGACTGTTTAAGGAGAGAAAGAGGGAGAACGAGAGAGACACAGACTGTTTAAGGAGAGAGAGGGGAGAACGAGAGACACAGACTGTTTAAGGAGAGAGAGGGAGAACGAGAGAGACAGACTGTTTAAGGAGAGAGAGAGGGAGAACAAGAGCGACACAGACTGTTTAAGGAGAGAGAGAGGGAGAACAAGAGAGACACAGACTGTTTAAGGAGAGAGAGGGGGAGAACGAGAGAGACAGACTGTTTAAGGAGAGAGAGAGGGAGAACGAGAGAGACACAGACTGTTTAAGGAGAGAGAGAGGAAGAACAAGAGAGACACAGACTGTTTAAGGAGAGAAAGGGGAGAACGAGAGAGACACAGACTGTTTAAGGAGAGAGAGGGGGAGAACGAGAGAGACACAGACTGTTTAAGGAGAGAGAGAGGGAGAACGAGAGACACAGACTGTTTAAGGAGAGAGAGGGGGAGAACGAGAGAGACAGACTGTTTAAGGAGAGATAGGGGGAGAACGAGAGAGACAGACTGTTTAAGGAGAGAGAGGGAGAACGAGAGACACAGACTGTTTAAGGAGAGAGAGGGAGAACGAGAGACACAGACTGTTTAAGGAGAGAGACAGGGAGAAGGAGAGAGAAACAGACTGTTTAAGGAGAGAGAGGGGGAGAACGAGAGAGACACAGACTGTTTAAGGAGAGAGAGGGGGAGAACAAGAGAGACACAGACTTTTTAAGGAGAGAGAGAGGGAGAACGAGAGAAACACAGACTGTTTAAGGAGAGAGAGGGGGAGAACGAGAGAGACACAGACTGTTTAAGGAGAGAGAGGGGAGAACGAGAGACACAGACTGTTTAAGGAGAGAGAGAGGGAGAACGAGAGAGACAGACTGTTTAAGGAGAGAGAGAGGGAGAACAAGAGCGACACAGACTGTTTAAGGAGAGAGAGAGGGAGAACAAGAGAGACACAGACTGTTTAAGGAGAGAGAGAGGGAGAACGAGAGAGACACAGACTGTTTAAGGAGAGAGAGAGGGAGAACGAGAGAGACACAGACTGTTTAAGGAGAGAGAGGGGGAGAACGAGAGACACAGACTGTTTAAGGAGAGAGAGAGGGAGAACGAGAGAGACACAGACTGTTTAAGGAGAGAGAGAGGAAGAACAAGAGAGACACAGACTGTTTAAGGAGAGAGGGGAGAAGGAGAGAGACACAGACTGTTTAAGGAGAGAGAGAGGGAGAACGAGAGACACAGACTGTTTAAGGAGAGAGACAGGGAGAACGAGAGAGACAGACTGTTTAAGGAGAGAGAGGGGGAGAAAGAGAGACACAGACTGTTTAAGGAGAGAGGGGAGAACGAGAGAGACACAGACTGTTTAAGGGGAGAGGGGAGAACGAGAGACACAGACTGTTTAAGGAGAGAGGGGAGAACGAGAGAGACACAGACTGTTTAAGGAGAGAGAGGGAGAACGAGAGACACAGACTGTTTAAGGAGAGAGACAGGGAGAAAGAGAGAGACACAGACTGTTTAAGGAGAGAGAGGGGGAGAACGAGAGAGACACAGACTGTTTAAGGAGAGAGAGGGGGAGAACGAGAGAGACACAGACTGTTTAAGGAGAGAGACAGGGAGAACGAGAGACACAGACTGTTTAAGGAGAGAGAGGGGGAGAACAAGAGAGACACAGACTGTTTAAGGAGAGAGAGGGGAGAACGAGAGAGACATAGACTGTTTAAGGAGAGAGAGGGGGAGAACGAGAGAGACACAGACTGTTTAAGGAGAGAGAGAGGGAGAACGAGAGACACACAGACTGTTTAAGGAAAGAGACAGGGAGAACGAGAGAGACACAGACTGTTTAAGGAGAGAGAGGGGGAGAACGAGAGAGACAGACTGTTTAAGGAGAGATAGGGGGAGAACGAGAGAGACAGACTGTTTAAGGAGAGAGAGGGAGAACGAGAGACACAGACTGTTTAAGGAGAGAGAGGGAGAATGAGAGACACAGACTGTTTAAGGAGAGAGACAGGGAGAAGGAGAGAGACACAGACTGTTTAAGGAGAGAGAGGGGGAGAACGAGAGAGACACAGACTGTTTAAGGAGAGAGAGGGGGAGAACGAGAGAGACACAGACTGTTTAAGGAGAGAGACAGGGAGAACGAGAGAGACACAGACTGTTTAAGGAGAGAGAGGGGGAGAACAAGAGAGACACAGACTGTTTAAGGAGAGAGAGGGGGAGAACGAGAGAGACACAGACTGTTTAAGGAGAGAGAGGGCGAGAACAAGAGAGACACAGACTTTTTAAGGAGAGAGAGAGGGAGAACGAGAGAGACAGACTGTTTAAGGAGAGATAGGGGGAGAACGAGAGAGACAGACAGACTGTTTAAGGAGAGATAGGGGGAGAACGAGAGAGACAGACTGTTTAAGGAGAGAGAGGGAGAACAAGAGACACAGACTGTTTAAGGAGAGAGAGGGGGAGAACGAGAGAGACACAGACTGTTTAAGGAGAGAGAGGGGGAGAACGAGAGAGACACAGACTTTTTAAGGAGAGAGAGGGGGAGAAACAAGAGAGACACAGACTTTTTAAGGAGAGAGAGGGGGAGAACGAGAGAAACACAGACTGTTTAAGGAGAGAGAGGGGGCGAACGAGAGAGACACAGACTGTTTAAGGAGAGAGAGGGGGCGAACGAGAGAGACAGACTGTTTAAGGAGAGAGACAGGGAGAACGAGAGAGACACAGACTGTTTAAGGAGAGAGAGGGGGAGAACAAGAGAGACACAGACTGTTTAAGGAGAGAGAGGGGGAGAACGAGAGAGACACAGACTGTTTAAGGAGAGAGAGGGCGAGAACAAGAGAGACACAGACTTTTTAAGGAGAGAGAGAGGGAGAACGAGAGAGACAGACTGTTTAAGGAGAGATAGGGGGAGAACGAGAGAGACAGACAGACTGTTTAAGGAGAGATAGGGGGAGAACGAGAGAGACAGACTGTTTAAGGAGAGAGAGGGAGAACAAGAGACACAGACTGTTTAAGGAGAGAGAGGGGGAGAACGAGAGAGACACAGACTGTTTAAGGAGAGAGAGGGGGGAGAACGAGAGAGACACAGACTTTTAAGGAGAGAGAGGGGGAGAACAAGAGAGACACAGACTTTTTAAGGAGAGAGAGGGGAGAACGAGAGAAACACAGACTGGTTTAAGGAGAGAGAGGGGAGAACGAGAGACACAGACTGTTTAAGGAGAGAGAGAGGGAGAACGAGAGAGACAGACTGTTTAAGGAGAGAGAGAGGGAGAACAAGAGCGACACAGACTGTTTAAGGAGAGAGAGAGGGAGAACAAGAGAGACACAGACTGTTTAAGGAGAGAGAGAGGGAGAACGAGAGAGACACAGACTGTTTAAGGAGAGAGAGAGGGAGAACGAGAGAGACACAGACTGTTTAAGGAGAGAGAGGGGGAGAACGAGAGACACAGACTGTTTAAGGAGAGAGAGAGGGAGAACGAGAGAGACACAGACTGTTTAAGGAGGAGAGAGAGGAAGAACAAGAGAGACACAGA
>NW_024059255.1:0-38551 GCF_016432855.1 Salvelinus namaycush | reverse complement strand
TAGAGAGAGAGTTACGGGATCTACTAGGATATAGAGAGGAGAGTTACATCTACTAGGAATATAGAGAGGAGAGTTACAGTATCTACTAGAATATGAGAGGAGAGTTTACGGCATCTACTAGGAATATAGAGAGGAGAGTTACAGTATCTACTATGAATATAGAGAGGAGAGTTACGGTATCTACTAGGAATATAGAGAGGAGAGTTACAGTATCTACTAGGAATATAGAGAGAGGAGAGTTACAGTATCTACTAGGAATATAGAGAGAGAGGTTACAGTATCTACTAGGAATTAGAGAGGGAGAGTTACAGTATCTACTAGGAATATAGAGAGGAGAGTTACAGTATCTACTAGAATATAGAGGAGAGAGAGTTACAGTATCTACTAGGAATATAGATAGAGGAGAGTTACAGTATCTACTAGAATATAGAGAGGAGTTACAGTATCTACTAGAATATAGAGAGGAGAGTTACAGTCTCTACTAGAATATAGAGAGGAGAGTTACAGTATCTACTAGGAATATAGAGAGGAGAGTTACAGTATCTACTAGGAATATAGAGAGAGAGGTACAGTATCTACTAGGATATGAGGGAAGTTACAGTATCTACTAGGAATATGAGAGGAGAGTTACAGTATCTACTAGGGAATATAGAGGGAGTTACAGTATCTACTAGGAATATAGAGAGGGAGAGTTACAGTATCTACTAGGAATATAGAGAGAGGAGAGTTACAGCATCTACTAGGAATATAGAGAGGAGAGTTACAGTATCTACTAGGGAATATAGGAGAGGAGAGGTACGTATCTACTAGGAAATATAGAGAGGAGAGTTACAGATCTACTAGGAATATAGAGAGGAGAGTTACAGTATCTACTAGGAATATAGAGATGAGAGTTACAGTATCTACTAGGAATATAGAGAGGAGAGTTACAGTATCTACTAGGAATATAGAGAGGAGAGTTACAGCATCTACTAGGAATATAGAGAGGAGAGTTACAGTATCTACTAAGGAATATAGAGAGGAGAGTTACAGTATCTACTAGGAATATAGGAGAGGAGAGTTACAGTATCTACTAGGAATATAGAGAGGAGAGTTACAGTATCTACTAGTAATATAGAGAGGAGATTTACAGCATCTACTAGGATATAGAGAGAGTTACAGCATCTACTAGGAATTAGAGGGAGAGGAATTACAGTATCTACTAGAAATAATGAGAGGATAGTTTACGTAATCTACTAGAATATATAGATGAGAGTTACAGTATCTACTAGTGAATATAGAGATGAGAGTTACAGTATCTACTAGAATATAGAGAGGAGAGTTACAGAGTCTACTAGGAATATAGAGAGGAGTTACAGTATCTCTAGAATATAGAGAGTGGAAGTTACAGCATCTCTAGGAGTATAGAGAGGAGAGGAGATTTTACGTATCTACTAGGATATAAGAGGAGAGTTACGTATCTACTAGGAATATCTAGAGGACACGTTACAAGTATCTACTAGGAAGATAAGAGGAAGTTACAGCATCTACGTAGTAATATAGGACTATAGTTACCGCATCACTATGAATATAGAGAGGATAGGAGAAGTTACAGTATCTACTAGGATATATAGAGAGGAGAGTTACAGTATCTACTAGGAATATAGAGAGGAGAGTTACAGTATCTACTAGGAATATAGAGAGGAGGAGTTACAGTATCTACTAGGAATATAGAGAGGAGAGTTACAGTATCTACTAGGAAATATAGAGAGGAGAGTTACAGTATCTACTAGGAATATAGAGAGGAGAGTTACAGTATCTACTAGGAATATAGAGAGGAGAGTTTACAGTATCTACTAGGAATATAGAGAGGAGAGTTACAGTATCTACTAGGAATATAGAGAGGAGAGTTACAGTATCTACTAGGAATATAGAGAGGAGAGTTACAGTATCTACTAGGAATATAGAGAGGAGAGTTACAGTATCTACTAGGAATATAGAGAGGAGAGTTACAGCATCTACTAGGAATATAGAGAGGAGAGTTACAGTATCTACTAGGAATATAGAGAGGAGAGTTACAGTATCTACTAGGAATAATAGAGAGGAGAGTTACAGTATCTACTAGGAATATAGAGAGGAGAGTTACAGTATCTACTAGGAATATAGAGAGGAGAGTTACAGTATCTACTAGGAATATAGAGAGGAGAGTTACAGTATCTACTAGGAATATAGAGAGGAGAGTTACAGTATCTACTAGGAATATAGAGAGGAGTTACAGTATCTACTAGGAATATAGAGAGGAGAGTTACAGTATCTACTAGGATATAGAGAGAGAGTTACAGTATCTACTAGGAATATAGAGGGAGAGTTACAGTATCTACTAGGAATAGAGAGGAGAGTTACAGTATCTACTAGGAATAAGAGAGGAGAGTTACAGTATCTACTAGGAATATAGAGAGGAGAGGAAGTTACAGTATCTACTAGGAATATAGAGAGGAGAGTTACAGTATCTACTAGGAATATAGAGGAGGAGTTACAGTATCTACTAGAATATAGAGAGGAGAGTTACAGTATTCTACTAGGAATATAGAGAGGAGAGTTACAGTATCTACTAGGAATATAGAGAGGAGAGTTACAGTATCTACTAGGAATATAGAGAGGAGAGTTACAGTATCTACTAGGAATATAGAGAGGAGAGTTACAGTATCTACTAGGATATAGAGAGGAGAGTTACAGCATCTACTAGGAATATAGAGAGGAGAGTTACAGTATCTACTAGGAATATAGAGAGGAGAGTTACAGTATCTACTAGAATATAGAGAGGAGAGTTTACAGCATCTACTAGGAATATAGAGAGAGAGGAGAGTTACAGTATCTACTAGGAATATAGAGAGGAGAGTTACAGTATCTACTAGGAATATAGAGAGGAGAGTTACAGTATCTACTAGGAATATAGAGAGAGAGGAGGTTACAGTATCTACTAGGAATATAGAGAGGAGAGTTACAGTATCTACTAGGAATATAGAGAGGAGAGTTTACAGTATCTACTAGGAATATAGAGAGGAGAGTTACAGTATCTACTAGGAATATAGAGAGGAGAGTTACAGTATCTACTAGGAATATAGAGAGGAGAGTTACAGTATCTACTAGGAATATAGAGAGGAGAGTACAGTATCTACTAGGAATATAGAGAGGAGAGTTACAGTATCTACTAGGAATATAGAGAGGAGAGTTACAGTATCTACTAGGAATATAGAGAGGAGAGGAGAGTTACAGTATCTACTAGGAATATAGAGAGGAGAGGAGAGTTACAGTATCTACTAGGAATATAGAGAGGAGAGGAGAGTTACAGTATCTACTAGGAATATAGAGAGGAGAGTTACAGTATCTACTAGGAATATAGAGAGGAGAGTTACAGTATCTACTAGGAATATAGAGAGGAGAGTTACAGTATCTACTAGGAATATAGAGAGGAGAGTTACAGTATCTACTAGGAATATAGAGAGGAGAGTTACAGTATCTACTAGGAATATAGAGAGGAGAGTTACAGCATCTACTAGGAATATAGAGAGGAGAGTTACAGCATCTACTAGGAATATAGAGAGGAGAGTTACAGTATCTACTAGGAATATAGAGAGGAGAGTTACAGCATCTACTAGGAATATAGAGAGGAGAGTTACAGTATCTACTAGGAATATAGAGAGGAGAGTTACTGTATCTACTAGGAATATAGAGAGGAGAGTTACAGTATCTACTAGGAATATAGAGAGGAGAGGTGAGTTACAGTATCTACTAGGAATATAGAGAGGAGAGTTACAGCGTCTACTAGGAATATAGAGAGGAGAGTTACAGTATCTACTAGGAATATAGAGGAGAGGAGAGTTACAGTATCTACTAGGAATATAGAGAGGAGAGTTACAGTATCTACTAGGAATATAGAGAGGAGAGTTACAGTATCTACTAGGAATATAGAGAGGAGAGTTACAGTATCTACTAGGAATATAGAGAGGAGAGTTACAGTATCTACTAGGAATATAGAGGAGAGGAGAGTTACAGTATCTACTAGGAATATAGAGAGGAGAGTTACAGTATCTACTAGGAATATAGAGAGGAGAGTTACAGTATCTACTAGGAATATAGAGAGGAGAGTTACAGCATCTACTAGGAATATAGAGAGGAGAGTTACAGTATCTACTAGGAATATAGAGAGGAGAGTTACAGTATCTACTAGGAATATAGAGAGGAGAGTTATAGTATCTACTAGGAATATAGAGAGGAGAGTTACAGTATCTACTAGGAATATAGAGAGGAGAGTTACAGTATCTACTATGAATATAGAGAGGAGAGTTACAGTATCTACTAGGAATATAGAGAGGAGAGTTACAGCATCTACTAGGAATATAGAGAGGAGAGGAGAGTTACAGCATCTACTAGGAATATAGAGAGGAGAGGAGAGTTACAGTATCTACTAGGAATATAGAGAGGAGAGTTACAGTATCTACTAGGAATATAGAGAGGAGAGTTACAGTATCTACTAGGAATATAGAGAGGAGAGTTACAGTATCTACTAGGAATATAGAGAGGAGAGTTACAGCATCTACTAGGAATAGTGAGAGGAGAGGAGAGTTACAGTATCTACTAGGAATATAGAGAGGAGAGTTACAGTATCTACTAGGAATATAGAGAGGAGAGGAGAGTTACAGTATCTACTAGGAATATAGAGAGGAGAGTTACAGTATCTACTAGGAATATAGAGAGGAGAGTTACAGTATCTACTAGGAATATAGAGAGGAGAGTTACAGTATCTACTAGGAATATAGAGAGGAGAGTTACAGTATCTACTAGGAATATAGAGAGGAGAGTTATAGTATCTACTAGGAATATAGAGAGGAGAGTTACAGTATCTACTAGGAATATAGAGAGGAGAGTTACAGCATCTACTAGGAATATAGAGAGGAGAGGAGAGTTACAGTATCTACTAGGAATATAGAGAGGAGAGGAGAGTTACAGTATCTACTAGGAATATAGAGAGGAGAGGAGAGTTACAGTATCTACTAGGAATATAGAGAGGAGAGTTACAGTATCTACTAGGAATATAGAGAGGAGAGTTACAGTATCTACTGGGAATATAGAGAGGAGAGTTACAGTATCTACTAGGAATATAGAGAGGAGAGTTACAGTATCTACTAGGAATATAGAGAGGAGAGTTATAGTATCTACTAGGAATATAGAGAGGAGAGTTACAGTATCTACTAGGAATATAGAGAGGAGAGGAGAGTTACAGTATCTACTAGGTATATAGAGAGGAGAGTTACAGTATCTACTAGGAATATAGAGAGGAGAGTTACAGTATCTACTAGGAATATAGAGAGGAGAGTTACAGTATCTACTAGGAATATAGAGAGGAGAGTTACAGTATCTACTAGGAATATAGAGAGGAGAGTTACAGTATCTACTAGGAATATAGAGAGGAGAGTTACAGTATCTACTAGGAATATAGAGAGGAGAGTTACTGTATCTACTAGGAATATAGAGAGGTGAGTTACAGTATCTACTAGGAATATAGAGAGGAGAGTTACAGTATCTACTAGGAATATAGAGAGGAGAGTTACAGTATCTACTAGGAATATAGAGAGGAGAGTTACAGTATCTACTAGGAATATAGAGAGGAGAGTTACAGTATCTACTAGGAATATAGAGAGGAGAGTTACAGTATCTACTAGGAATATAGAGAGGAGAGTTACAGTATCTACTAGGAATATAGAGAGGAGAGGAGTTACAGTATCTACTAGGAATATAGAGAGGAGAGTTACAGTATCTACTAGGAATATAGAGGAGAGGAGAGTTACAGTATCTACTAGGAATATAGAGAGGAGAGTTACAGTATCTACTAGGAATATAGAGAGGAGAGTTATAGTATCTACTAGGAATATAGAGAGGAGAGTTACAGTATCTACTAGGAATATAGAGAGGAGAGTTACAGCATCTACTAGGAATATAGAGAGGAGAGTTACAGTATCTACTAGGAATATAGAGAGGAGAGTTACAGTATCTACTAGGAATATAGAGAGGAGAGTTACAGTATCTACTAGGAATATAGAGAGGAGAGTTACAGTATCTACTAGGAATATAGAGAGGAGAGTTACTGTTTCTACTAGGAATATAGAGAGGAGAGTTACTGTTTCTACTAGGAATATAGAGAGGTGAGTTACAGTATCTACTAGGAATATAGAGAGGAGAGTTACAGTATCTACTAGGAATATAGAGAGGAGAGTTACAGTATCTACTAGGAATATAGAGAGGAGAGTTACAGTATCTACTAGGAATATAGAGAGGAGAGTTACAGTATCTACTAGGAATATAGAGAGGAGAGTTACAGTATCTACTAGGAATATAGAGAGGAGAGTTACAGTATCTACTAGGAATATAGAGAGGAGAGTTACAGTATCTACTAGGAATATAGAGAGGAGAGTTACAGTATCTACTAGGAATATAGAGAGGAGAGTTACAGTATCTACTAGGAATATAGAGAGGAGAGGAGAGTTACAGTATCTACTAGGAATATAGAGAGGAGAGTTACAGTATCTACTAGGAATATAGAGAGGAGAGTTACAGTATCTACTAGGAATATAGAGAGGAGAGTTACAGCATCTACTAGGAATATAGAGAGGTGAGGAGAGTTACAGTATCTACTAGGAATATAGAGAGGAGAGGAGAGTTACAGTATCTACTAGGAATATAGAGAGGAGAGTTACAGTATCTACTAGGAATATAGAGAGGTGAGTTACAGCATCTACTAGGAATATAGAGAGGAGAGTTACAGCATCTACTAGGAATATAGAGAGGAGAGTTACAGTATCTACTAGGAATATAGAGAGGAGAGTTACAGTATCTACTAGGAATATAGAGAGGAGAGTTACAGTATCTACTAGGAATATAGAGAGGTGAGTTACAGTATCTACTAGGAATATAGAGAGGAGAGTTACAGTATCTACTAGGAATATAGAGAGGAGAGGAGAGTTACAGCATCTACTAGGAATATAGAGAGGAGAGGAGAGTTACAGTATCTACTAGGAATATAGAGAGGAGAGTTACAGTATCTACTAGGAATATAGAGAGGAGAGTTACAGCATCTACTAGGAAAATAGAGAGGAGAGTTACAGCATCTACTAGGAATATAGAGAGGAGAGTTACAGCATCTACTAGGAATATAGAGAGGAGAGTTACAGCATCTACTAGGAATATAGAGAGGAGAGTTACAGTATCTACTAGGAATATAGAGAGGAGAGTTACAGTATCTACTAGGAATATAGAGAGGAGAGTTACAGCATCTACTAGGAATATAGAGAGGAGAGTTACAGTATCTACTAGGAATATAGAGAGGAGAGTTACAGTATCTACTAGGAATATAGAGAGGAGAGTTACAGTATCTACTAGGAATATAGAGGAGAGGAGAGTTATAGTATCTACTAGGAATATAGAGAGGAGAGTTACAGTATCTACTAGGAATATAGAGAGGAGAGTTACAGTATCTACTAGGAATATAGAGAGGAGAGTTACAGTATCTACTAGGAATATAGAGAGGAGAGTTACAGTATCTACTAGGAATATAGAGAGGAGAGTTACAGTATCTACTAGGAATATAGAGAGGAGAGTTACAGTATCTACTAGGAATATAGAGAGGAGAGTTACAGTATCTACTAGGAATATAGAGAGGAGAGTTACAGTATCTACTAGGAATATAGAGAGGAGAGGAGAGTTACAGTATCTACTAGGAATATAGAGAGGAGAGTTACAGTATCTACTAGGAATATAGAGAGGAGAGTTACAGCATCTACTAGGAATATAGAGAGGAGAGTTACAGTATCTACTAGGAATATAGAGGAGAGGAGAGTTACAGTATCTACTAGGAATATAGAGAGGAGAGTTACAGCATCTACTAGGAATATAGAGAGGAGAGGAGAGTTACAGTATCTACTAGGAATATAGAGGAGAGGAGAGTTACAGTATCTACTAGGAATATAGAGAGGAGAGTTACAGTATCTACTAGGAATATAGAGAGGAGAGTTACAGTATCTACTAGGAATATAGAGAGGAGAGGAGAGTTACAGTATCTACTAGGAATATAGAGAGGAGAGTTACAGTATCTACTAGGAATATAGAGAGGAGAGTTACAGTATCTACTAGGAATATAGAGAGGAGAGTTACAGCATCTACTAGGAATATAGAGAGGAGAGTTACGGCATCTACTAGGAATATAGAGAGGTGAGGAGAGTTACAGTATCTACTAGGAATATAGAGAGGAGAGTTACGGCATCTACTAGGAATATAGAGAGGAGAGTTACAGTATCTACTAGGAATATAGAGAGGAGAGTTACAGTATCTACTAGGAATATAGAGAGGAGAGTTACAGTATCTACTAGGAATATAGAGAGGAGAGTTACAGTATCTACTAGGAATATAGAGAGGAGAGTTACAGTATCTACTAGGAATATAGAGAGGAGAGTTACGGCATCTACTAGGAATATAGAGAGGAGAGTTACAGTATCTACTAGGAATATAGAGAGGAGAGTTACAGTATCTACTAGGAATATAGAGAGGAGAGTTACGGCATCTACTAGGAATATAGAGAGGAGAGTTACAGTATCTACTAGGAATATAGAGAGGAGAGTTACAGTATCTACTAGGAATATAGAGAGGTGAGGAGAGTTACAGTATCTACTAGGAATATAGAGAGGAGAGTTACAGTATCTACTAGGAATATAGAGAGGAGAGTTACAGCATCTACTAGGAATATAGAGAGGAGAGTTACGGCATCTACTAGGAATATAGAGAGGTGAGGAGAGTTACAGTATCTACTAGGAATATAGAGAGGAGAGTTACGGCATCTACTAGGAATATAGAGAGGAGAGTTACAGTATCTACTAGGAATATAGAGAGGAGAGTTACAGTATCTACTAGGAATATAGAGAGGAGAGTTACGGCATCTACTAGGAATATAGAGAGGAGAGTTACAGTATCTACTAGGAATATAGAGAGGAGAGTTACGGTATCTACTAGGAATATAGAGAGGAGAGTTACAGTATCTACTAGGAATATAGAGAGGAGAGTTACAGTATCTACTAGGAATATAGAGAGGAGAGTTACAGTATCTACTAGGAATATAGAGGAGAGGAGAGTTACAGTATCTACTAGGAATATAGAGAGGAGAGGAGAGTTACAGTATCTACTAGGAATATAGAGAGGAGAGTTACAGTATCTACTAGGAATATAGAGAGGAGAGTTACAGTATCTACTAGAAATATAGAGAGGAGAGGAGAGTTACAGCATCTACTAGGAATATAGAGAGGAGAGTTACAGTATCTACTAGGAATATAGAGAGGTGAGTTACAGTATCTACTAGGAATATAGAGAGGTGAGTTACAGTATCTACTAGGAATATAGAGAGGAGAGTTACAGTATCTACTAGGAATATAGAGAGGAGAGTTACAGCATCTACTAGGAATATAGAGAGGAGAGGTGAGTTACAGTATCTACTAGGAATATAGAGAGGAGAGTTACAGCATCTACTAGGAATATAGAGAGGAGAGTTACAGTATCTACTAGGAATATAGAGAGGAGAGTTACAGTATCTACTAGGAATATAGAGAGGAGAGTTACAGCATCTACTAGGAATATAGAGAGGAGAGGAGAGTTACAGTATCTACTAGGAATATAGAGAGGAGAGTTACAGCATCTACTAGGAATATAGAGAGGAGAGTTACAGCATCTACTAGGAATATAGAGAGGAGAGGAGAGTTACAGTATCTACTAGGAATATAGAGAGGAGAGTTACAGTATCTACTAGGAATATAGAGAGGAGAGTTACAGTATCTACTAGGAATATAGAGAGGAGAGTTACAGTATCTACTAGGAATATAGAGAGGAGAGTTACAGCATCTACTAGGAATATAGAGAGGAGAGTTACAGTATCTACTAGGAATATAGAGAGGAGAGTTACAGCATCTACTAGGAATATAGAGAGGAGAGGAGAGTTACAGTATCTACTAGGAATATAAAGAGGAGAGTTACAGTATCTACTAGGAATATAGAGAGGAGAGTTACAGTATCTACTAGGAATATAGAGAGGAGAGTTACAGCATCTACTAGGAATATAGAGAGGAGAGTTACAGCATCTACTAGGAATATAGAGAGGAGAGGAGAGTTACAGTATCTACTAGGAATATAGAGAGGAGAGGAGAGTTACAGTATCTACTAGGAATATAGAGAGGAGAGTTACAGTATCTACTAGGAATATAGAGAGGAGAGGAGAGTTACAGTATCTACTAGGAATATAGAGAGGAGAGGAGAGTTACAGTATCTACTAGGAATATAGAGAGGAGAGTTACAGCATCTACTAGGAATATAGAGAGGAGAGTTACAGTATCTACTAGGAATATAGAGAGGAGAGTTACAGTATCTACTAGGAATATAGAGAGGAGAGTTACAGTATCTACTAGGAATATAGAGAGGAGAGTTACAGTATCTACTAGGAATATAGAGAGGAGAGTTACGGTATCTACTAGGAATATAGAGAGGAGAGTTACAGTATCTACTAGGAATATAGAGAGGAGAGTTACAGTATCTACTAGGAATATAGAGAGGAGAGTTACAGTATCTACTAGGAATATAGAGAGGAGAGTTACAGTATCTACTAGGAATATAGAGAGGAGAGTTACAGTATCTACTAGGAATATAGAGAGGAGAGTTACAGTATCTACTAGGAATATAGAGAGGAGAGTTACAGTATCTACTAGGAATATAGAGAGGAGAGTTACAGTATCTACTAGGAATATAGAGAGGAGAGTTACAGCATCTACTAGGAATATAGAGAGGAGAGTTACAGTATCTACTAGGAATATAGAGAGGAGATTTACAGCATCTACTAGGAATATAGAGAGGAGAGTTACAGTATCTACTAGGAATATAGAGAGGAGAGTTACAGTATCTACTAGGAATATAGAGAGGTGAGTTACAGTATCTACTAGGAATATAGAGAGGAGAGTTATAGTATCTACTAGGAATATAGAGAGGAGAGTTACAGTATCTACTAGGAATATAGAGAGGAGAGTTACAGTATCTACTAGGAATATAGAGAGGAGAGTTACAGTATCTACTAGGAATATAGAGAGGAGAGTTACAGTATCTACTAGGAATATAGAGAGGAGAGTTACAGTATCTACTAGGAATATAGAGAGGAGAGTTACAGTATCTACTAGGAATATAGAGAGGAGAGGAGAGTTACAGCATCTACTAGGAATATAGAGAGGAGAGTTACGGCATCTACTAGGAATATAGAGAGGAGAGTTACAGTATCTACTAGGAATATAGAGAGGAGAGTTACAGTATCTACTAGGAATATAGAGAGGAGAGTTACGGTATCTACTAGGAATATAGAGAGGAGAGTTACAGTATCTACTAGGAATATAGAGAGGAGAGTTACAGTATCTACTAGGAATATAGAGAGGAGAGTTACAGTATCTACTAGGAATATAGAGAGGAGAGTTACAGTATCTACTAGGAATATAGAGAGGAGAGTTACAGTATCTACTAGGAATATAGAGAGGAGAGTTACAGTATCTACTAGGAATATAGAGAGGAGAGTTACAGTATCTACTAGGAATATAGAGAGGAGAGGAGAGTTACAGCATCTACTAGGAATATAGAGAGGAGAGTTACGGCATCTACTAGGAATATAGAGAGGAGAGTTACAGTATCTACTAGGAATATAGAGAGGAGAGTTACAGCATCTACTAGGAATATAGAGAGGTGAGGAGAGGGGAGTTGGAACAATGAGGCCTACACATCAGCCATGCAGTGAAGAACACGTGTCCAGCCGTGATTCCTGTCCAGACGTATTTCCTGTTCGTCAATGTAACTATTATGGAGGCTAGGACTATGTTGAGCACTCACTTCCTCTGTCTCAGAGGGGCATTATATGGATGGCACCTCCGACAAGTATGAGAGAGTCTGTCTGTGGTTATTCATATCTAACACTCTTGCATTTTCCCAGCAACGCCTAAAAAATATTATTATCCAAGATGGCGTAGCTGTCAGACGTCTTTTGTCCTCCTCTTGTCGTATGCTGTGTATATATCTTTTTATGTATTTTTCTTTGCATATATTATTATATTTTTTTCTAAAACTGAACTTCAAAACACTGCAACCCAATGTGGTGCGGATCTGTTTTTTTTCTAAAATATTATTCACCTCAAATCCGAAATCCCGCCAACAGAGGCTAGCCAGCTCACTAGCTACTAGCTAGTAGTCAGCTAACCACTGCTAGCGGTCATCAGCTAACCTTTAGCCTGGAAAGCTCTCGCCAATCTGCACAACGCGACTCAAACCAGAGCATACCGGACCTATTTTCTCTCCATATCCCCGGATTCCTACAGCAAGTTCTGGACATTTTCACCTGGATCTTTGCAGCTAGCTAGTTGCTATCTGAGTACTGACTAACGTCGATCCCGTAGCATGCACCAATTAGCCTGGAGCTAGGCCCTTTCTCCCGGCTAGCTAAAGACGCCCATCAGCCACTCCTGGGCTACAATACCCGGAACCCCACCAATCCTTCACGACTGGACTATGATGTAATCTGCTCGAGGGGGTACTCAACTGGCCTCTACATCGCAACCACCCCTGAATGCCCATCCGCTAGCCACGGCCTGCTAGCTGCTAGCTGTCAAGAGCATATTGGACTGTTAGCTGTATAGATCCATCGGCCAATCTCTTGGGCCACTATACCTATTTTGCCAATTGGACTTGGACCCCTCTGCTACTCGGAACCCTATTAATCCATCACGACTGGTCTATCGACGTCACCGCATGCAGAGGCCAAAACAGACTTTCCTCCATCAAGACGTCCCTCTAAGGCCTTTCTGCTAGTTTGCTAGCCCCGGCCTGCTAGCTGTCTGAATCGCCGTGTCTCCAGCCAGCCCAACCACTCACTGGACCCCTATTGATCACCCGGCTACGCATGCCTCTCACCTAATATCAATATGCCTTGTCCATTACTGTCCTGGTTAGTGAATACTGTCTTATTTCACTGTAGAGTCTATAGCTCTGCTCAATATGCCTTAACCAACCATTTAGTTCCACCTCCCACATATACGGTGACATCACTTGGTTTAAACGTCTCTAGAGACAATATCTCTCATCATTACTCAATGCCTAGGTTTACCTCCAATGTACTCACATCCTACCATACCTTTGTCTGTACATTATGCCTTGAATCTATTCTATCACGCCCAGAAACCTGCTCCTTTTACTCTCTGCTCTGAAAGCACTAAACGACCAGTCCTGATAGCCTTTAGCCGTACCCTCATCCTACTCCTCCTCTGTTGCTCTGGTGATGTAGAGGTTAATCCAGGCCCTGCAGTGCCTAGCTCCACTCCCACTCCCCAGGTGCTCTCATTTGTTAACTTCTGTAACCGTAAAAGCCTTGGTTTCATGCATGTTAACATTAGAAGTCTACTCCCTAAGTTTGTTTTATTCACTGCTTTAGCACACTCTGCAAACCCGGATGTCCTAGCCGTATCTGAATCCTGGTTTAGGAAGTCCATCAAAAACCCTGAAATTTCCATCACAAACTATAACATTTTCCGACAACATAGAACTGCCAAAGATGGCAGTGTTGCAATCTTCTGCAGAGATAGCCTGCAGAGTTCTATCTTACAATCCAGGTCTGTACACAAACAATTTGAGCTTCTACTTTTAAAAATCCATCTTTCCAGAAACAGGTCTCTCACTGTTGCCGCTTGTTATAGACCACCTTCTGCCCCCAGCTGTGCCCTGGACACCATATGTGAATTGATTGCCCCCCATCTATCTTCAGAGCTCGTACTGTTAGATGACCTAAACTGTGACATGCTTAACACCCTGGCCATCCTACAATCTAAGCTTGATGCCCTCAAACTCACACAAATTATCTATGAACCCACCAGGTACAACCCCAAATCCGTAAACACTGACACCCTCATAGATATCATCCTAAACAACTTTCCCTCTAAATACACCTCTGCTGTTTTCAACCAAGATCTCAGAGATCACTGCCTCATTGTTTGCATCCGTAATGGGTCTGCGGTCAAACGACCACCCCTCATCACTGTCAAACGCTCCCTAAAACACTTCAGCGAGCAGGCCTTTCTAATCGACCTGACCCGGCTATCCTGGAAGGATATTTGACCTCATACAGTCAGTAGAGGATGCCTTGATATTCTTCAAAAAGTGCCTTCCTCACCATCTTAAATAAACATGCCCCATTCAAAAAAATATAGAACCAGGAACAGATATAGCCCTTGGTTCTCTCCAGACCTGACTGCCCTTGACCAGCACAAAAACACCCTGTGGCGTTCTGCATTAGCATCGAACAGCCCTGTGATGTGCAACTTTTCTGGGAAGTTAGGAAATCTAAGGCTCGATTTTTCAAGCAGAAATTTGCATCCTGTAGCACAAACTCAAAAAAGTTCTGGGACACTGTAAAGTCCATGGAGAATAAGAGCACCTCCTCCCAGCTGCCCACTGCTCTGAGGCTAGGAAACACTGTCACCACCGATAAATCCACTATAATTGAGAATTTCAAAAAGCATTTGTTCTCCGGCTGGCCATGCTTTCCACCTGGCTACCCCTACCCCGGTCAACAGCCCTGCGCTCCCCACAGCAACTCGCCCAAACCTCCCCCACTTCTCCTTCACCCAAATCTAGATAGCTGATGTTCTGAAAGAGCTGCAAAATCTGGACCCCTACAAATCAGCCAGGCTAGACAATCTGGACCCTCTCTTTCTAAAATGATCTGCCGAAATTGTTGCAACCCCTATTACTAGCCTGTTCAACCTCTTTCGTATCATCTGAGATTCCCATAGATTGGAAAGCTGCCGCGGTCATCCCCCTCTTCAAAGGGGGGGACACTCTAGACCCAAACTGCTACAGACCTATATCTATTCTACCCAGCCTTTCTAAGGTCTTCGAAAGCCAAGTTAACAAACAGATTACCAAACATTTCGAATCCCACCTTCTCCGCTATGCAATCTGGTTTCAGAGCTGGTCATGGGTGCACCTCAGCCACTCTCAAGGTCCTAAACGATATCATAACCGCCATCGATAAGAGACAATACTGTGCAGCCGTATTCATCGACCTGGCCAAGGCTTTTGACTCTGTCAATCACCACATTCTCATCGGCAGACTCAATAACCTTGGTATCTCAATTGACTGCCTCGCCTGGTTGACCAACTACTTTTCTGATAGAGTTCATTGTGTCAAATCGGAGGTGCCTGTTGTCCGGACCTCTGGCAGTCTCTATGGGGGTGCCACAGGGTTCAATTCTCGGGCCGACTCTCTTCTCTGTATACATCAATGATGTCGCTCTTGCTGCTGGTGATTCTTTGATCCACCTCTATGCAGACGACACCATTCTGTATACCTCAGGCCCTTCTTTGGACACTGTGTTAACTAACCTCCAGATGAGCTTCAATGCCATACAACTCTCCTTCCGTGGCCTCCAACTGCTCTTAAATGCAAGTAAAACTAAATGAATGCTCTTCAACCGATCGCTGCCCGCACCTGCCCGCCCGTCCAGCATCGCTGCTCTGGACGGTTCTGACTTAGAATATGTGGACAACTACAAATACCTAGGTGTCTGGTTAGACTGTAAACTCTCCTTCCAGACTCACATTAAACATCTCCAATCCAAAATTAAATCTAGAATCGGCTTCCTATTTCACAACAATGCATCTTTCACTCATGCTGCCAAACATACCCTCGTAAAACTGACCATCCTACCGATCCTCGACTTCGGCGATGTCATTTACAAAATAGCCTCCAACACTCTACTCAACAAATTGGATGCAGTCTATCACAGTGCCATCCGTTTTGTCACCAAAGCCCCATATACTACCCACCACTGCGACCTGTACACTCTCGTTGGCTGGCCCTAGCTTCATACTCGTCGCCAAACCCACTGGCTCCAGGTCATCTACAAGACCCTGCTAGGTAAAGACCCGCCTTATCTCAGCTCACTGGTCACCATAGCAGCACTCACCCGTAGCACGCGCTCCAGCAGGTATAGTGGGGCAAATAAGTATTTAGTCAGCCACCAATTGTGCAAGTTCTCCCACTTAAAAAGATGAGAGAGGCCTGTAATTTTCATCATAGGTACACTTCAACTATGACAGACAAAATAAGAAAAGAAAATCCAGAAAATCACATTGTAGGATTTTTTATGAATTTATTTGCAAATTATGGTGGAAAATAAGTATTTGGACACCTACAAACAAGCAAGATTTCTGGCTCTCACAGACCTGTAACTTCTTCTTTAAGAGGCTCCTCTGTCCTCCACTCGTTAGCGGAACTCCTCCCACATTCCACTGAAAAGGCAGAGCGCGAAATTCAAAAAATATTTTTGAGAAATATTTAACTTTCACACATTAACAAGTCCAATACAGCAAATGAAAGATAAACATCTTGTGAATCCAGTCAACATGTCCGATTTTTAAAATGTTTTACAGCGAAAACACCACGTATATTTATGTTAGCTCACCACCAAATACAAAAAAGCACAGACATTTCTTTCACAGCACAGGTAGCATGCACAAAACCAACCTAACTAACCAAGAACCAACCAAAC
The DNA here is from genome assembly GCF_016432855.1 of Salvelinus namaycush. NCBI lineage: Eukaryota > Metazoa > Chordata > Actinopteri > Salmoniformes > Salmonidae > Salvelinus > Salvelinus namaycush. Next base: position 21,911 of record NW_024059255.1, on the reverse strand, counting down.
TAACCAAGAAACAACTTTATCAGATGACAGTCTTATAACATGTTACACAATAAATCTATGTTTTGTTCGAAGAATTTGCATATTTGAGCTATAAATCAGTTTTACATTGCAGCTACCATCACAGCTACCGTCAAAAATAGCACCGAAGCAGCCAGAGTAATTATAGAGACCAACGTGGAATACCTAAATACTTATCATAAAACATTTCTGAAAAATGCATGGTGTACAGCAAATGAAAGACAAACATCTTGTGAATCCAGCCAATATTTCAGATTTTTTAAGTGTTTTACAGCGGAAACACAATATAGCATTATATTAGCTTACCACAATAGCCAGAAACACAAGCAGCAGCAAAAGTTAGCGATCGTAACAAACCAGCAAAAGATATATATTTTTTGACTAACCTTGATAAGCTTCATCAGATGACAGTCCTATAACATCAGGTTATACATACACTTATGTTTTGTTCGAAAATGTGCATATTTAGAGCTGAAATCAGTGATTATACATTGTGCTAACGTAGCATCTTTTTCCCAGAATGTGCGGATATTTTTCTAAAACTCACCTATTCTGACCAAATAACTATTCATAAACATGACAAAAAAATACATGTTGTATAGGAAATGATAGATACACTAGTTCTTAATGCAATCGGCGTGTTAGAATTCTAAAAATAACTTCATTACGACATCCAGCTTACGTTATAACGAGAGCGTGCCCAAAATCTGGGCGCTAACTACTAGTACACATTTTCGACAGATATATGAAATAGCATCATAAAATGGGTCCTACTTTTGATGATCTTCCATCAGAATGTTGTACAAGGGGTCCTTTGTCGGGAACAATCGTTGTTTGGTTTTAGAATGGCCTTTTTCCCTCTCGAATTAGCAAGCAAAACTAGCCAAGTGGCGCTAAGCTCTCCTTCACCAAACGCAGAGAACGCAACACGCCTAAACTCCCGAAAAAATTTCAATAATCGGATAAAACTATATTGAAAAAACATACTTTACGATGATATCTTCACATTTATCAAATCAAATCAAAGCCGGAGATATAAGACGTCTATAACGATTGCTTTTCAGAAGCCAATACTGGTGACCTTTATGCGCTTCCTGAACAAACTAATTCTGGGGTCATGTCATTCCAAGCTGTCTCTTTTGACCATAGAAAGAGATTGAGACCCCATTTCACCTCAGCCTATTGACATCTAGTGGAAGGAGTATGAAGTGCATGTATAGTCATAAATCTCAAGCAAAATGATCTGGAGGCCCTGGAACAGAGCCTCGATTTGAGATTTTTCACTTTCTGACAGGAAGTTTGCTGCAAAATGAGTTCTGTTTTACTCACAGATATAATTCAAACGGTTTTAGAAACTTGAGAGTGTTTTCTATCCAATAGTAATAATAATATGCATATTGTACGAGCAAGAATAGAGTACGAGGCCGTTTAAATTGGGCACGATTTCCCCCCAAAGTGTAAATAGCGCCCTCTATCCTCAACAGGTTAATGGCACCTGTTTGAACTTGTTATCAGTATAAAAGACACCTGTCCACAACCTCAAACAGTCACACTCCAAACTCCACTATGGCCAAGACCAAAGAGCTGTCAAAGGACACCAGAAACAAAATTGTAGACCTGCACCAGGCTGGGAAGACTGAATCTGCAATAGGTAAGCAGCTTGGTTTGAAGAAATCAACTGTGGGAGCAATTATTAGGAAATGGAAGACATACAAGACCACTGATAATCTCCCTCGATCTGGGGCTCCACGCAAGATCTCACCCCGTGGGGTCAAAATGATCACAAGAACGGTGAGCAAAAATCCCAGAACCACACGGGGGGACCTAGTGAATGACCTGCAGAGAGCTGGGACCAAAGTAACAAAGCCTACCATCAGTAACACACTACGCCGCCAGGGACTCAAATCCTGCAGTGCCAGACGTGTCCCCCTGCTTAAGCCAGTACATGTCCAGGCCCGTCTGAAGTTTGCTAGAGAGCATTTGGATGATCCAGAAGAAGATTGGGAGAATGTCATATGGTCAGATGAAACCAAAATAGATATTTTTGGTAAAAACTCAACTCGTCGTGTTTGGAGGACAAAGAATGCTGAGTTGCATCCAAAGAACACCATACCTACTGTGAAGCATGGGGGTGGAAACATCATGCTTTGGGGCTGTTTTTCTGCAAAGGGACCAGGACTACTGATCCGTGTAAAGGAAAGAATGAATGGGGCCATGTATCGTGAGATTTTGAGTGAAAACCTCCTTCCATCAGCAAGGGCATTGAAGATGAAACGTGGCTGGGTCTTTCAGCATGACAAGGATCCCAAACACACCACCCGGGCAACGAAGGAGTGGCTTCGTAAGAAGCATTTCAAGGTTTCTGGAGTGGCCTGGCCAGTCTCCAGATCTCAACCCCATAGAAAATCTTTGGAGGGAGTTGAAAGTCCGTGTTGCCCAGCAACAGCCCCAAAACATCACTGCTCTAGAGGAGATCTGCATGGAGGAATGGGCCAAAATACCAGCAACAGTGTGTGAAAACCTTGTGAAGACTTACAGAAAACGTTTGACCTCTGTCATTGCCAACGAAGGGTATAAAATAAAGTATTGAGATAAACTTTTGTTATTGACCAAATTCTTATTTTCCACCATCATTTGCAAATAAATTCATTAAAAATCCTACAATGTGATTTTCTGGATTTCTTTTTCTCATTTTGTCTGTCATAGTTGAAGTGTACCTATGATGAAAATTACAGGCCTCTCTCATCTTTTTAAGTGGGAGAACTTGCACAATTGGTGGCTGACTAAATACTTTTTTGCCCCACTGTATATCTCACTGGTCATCCTCAAAGCCAATTCCTCCTTTGGCCGCCTTTCCTTCCAGTTGTCTGCTGCCAATGACTGGAACGAACTGCAAAAATCACTAAAGCTGGAGACTCTTATCTCCCTCACTAGCTTTAAGCACCAGCTGTCAGAGCAGCTCACAGATCACTGCACCTGTACATAGCCCATCTGTAAATAGCCCATCCAATCTACCTCATCCCCATACTGTATTTATTTATTTATCTTGCTTCTTTGCACCCCAGTATCTCTACTTGCACATTCATCTTCTGCACATTATACCTTTCCAGTGTGTAATTGCTATACTGTAACTACTTCGCCATCATGGCCTATTTATTGCCTTACCTCCCTTATCCTACCTCATTTGCACACACTGTGTATAGATTTTTCTACTGTATTATTGATTGTGTGTTTGTTTATTTTATATTTAACTCTGTGTTGTTGTGTGTGTCGATCTGCTTTGCTTTATCTCGGCCAGGTCTCAGTTGTAAATGAGAACTTGTTCTCAACTAGCTTACCTGGTTAAATAAAGGTGAAATAAAAAATAAAATAAAAAATACATGTTCTCTTCTCTGTCTCCTCTTTGAATTATCTATTGGTGTAGAACGGCCAGGGAACCATGGTGACCAGACATTACTGCCGAATACAGCATTTTAATGAGAAGTGGTTTGTTGTTTTTCAGGATAATACAGGATGAGAAATGGTGGTATAATAGGGAATTGTTACAGTTGCCATGGTTGGTGTTATAGAATTGAACAGAAAGGGAGTTGGGGGCTGAAGTAGCGCTATCTCAATGACCCAATTGCTTTGAATGACTCATGGTTGATGACTCTCTCTCTCTCTCTCTCTCCCCATCCCTCCATCCCTCCATCTCTCTCTCTGTCTCTCCCCATCCCTCCATCTCTCTCTGTCTCTCCCCATCCCTCCATCTCTCTCTCTCCCCATCCCTCCATCCCTCCATCTCTCTCTCTGTCTCTCCCCATCCCTCCATCTCTCTCTCTCTCCCCATTACTCCATCTCTCTCTCCCCATCCCTCCATCTCTCTCTCCCATCCCTCCATCTCTCTCTCCCCATACCTCCATCTCTCTCTCCCATCCCTCCATCTCTCTCTCCCCATCCCTCCATCTCTCTCTCTTTCTCTCCCCATCCCTCCATCTCTCTCTCTGTCTCTCCCCATCCCTCCATCTCTCTCTCTGTCTCTTCCCATCCCTCCATCTCTCTCCCCATCCCTCCGTCTCTCTCTCTCTCTCTCCCCATCCCTCTATCTCTCTCTCTGTTTCCAGAAAGCTCCAGGAGAGGCAGGAGTCCATGTCCTCTAAGCTGGTTGATGCTGACCACAAGGCCCAGGCCCTACAGACAGGTAGCTACCAGTCCATTCAGTACCTGTCCTGTATCTGTCACACACTGTTGGCCAGACTAAAGCTGTTGTTTCCTGGTTCTTTTTCAGCTCTTGAAACAACTCAGGCAGAGCTCTTTGATCTGAAGACTAAGTATGACGAGGACTGCACAGCAAAGTGAGTTTCAGCTAACCGTGGGTGTGGCTGGGGGTGTGTTTGTGTGTGTGTGTGTGTGTGTGTGTGTGTGTGTGTGTGTGTGTGTGTGTGTGTGTGTGTGTGTGTGTGTCCTTCACTGTAATCCTTAGGCAGAGTGGGGTCTCATGGTGCTCCTCGTGTGTGTGTGAACATTTTCTCCATCACTTGCTGCTGTGATTATTTCCAGTCACTCCAGCTCTCCCTCTGAGGTAATCAGGTGATTATGAATCTCCAGAGGAAAGGCCAGAGTTGGATCTTCTCCTGCTGCTCAATGACAGCCTCTAAATCCAGGCTTTAGCAATACACTGTAAATACTGAGAGATTATATAGCATTTTATAAACTGGGTGGTTCAAGCTCTGAATGGTGTGATTGGCTGACAGCCGTGGTATATCAGGCCGTATACCACGGGTATAACAAAACACGTATTTTTACTGCTCTAATAATGTTGGTGATCAGTTTGTTATAGCAATAAGGCTCCTCGGGGGTGTTTGTGATATATGGCCAATATATCACGGCTAAGGGGTGTCCAGAACAGCCCTTAGCCGTGGTATATTGGTCATGTACCACACCCCCGAGGAGCCTTATTGCTTAATTATAACCTCCAAAAACAACCTATTATACCACTGGATGAGGTTCTCTCTATACGCTCTGTAGTCTTAGGGAGGGACATCAGGGAGTGGTTATAAAGGGGGGTTTATAAAGGGGGGGTTATAAATGGGCCGGTTATAAAGGGGGTGTTATAAAGATGGGTTATAAAGGGGGGGGGGGGTTATAAAGAGCAGGCCACGTAGCCCATTTCTAGAGGAGAGCAGGCCACATAACCCATTTCTAGAGGAGAGCAGGCCACGTAGCCCATTTCTAGAGTCGAGCAGGCCACGTAGCCCATTTCTAGAGGAGAGCAGGCCACGTAGCCCATTTCTAGAGGAGAGCAGGCCACGTAGCCCATTTCTAGTGGAGAGCAGGCCACGTAGCCTATTTCTAGAGGAGAGCAGGCCACGTAGCCCATTTCTAGTGGAGAGCAGGCCACGTAGCCTATTTCTAGAGGAGAGCAGGCCACGTAGCCCATTTCTAGAGGAGAGCAGGCCACGTAGCCCATTTCTAGAGGAGAGCAGGCCACGTAGCCCATTTCTAGAGGAGAGCAGGCCACGTAGCCCATTTCTAGAGGAGAGCAGGCCACGTAGCCCATTTCTAGAGGAGAGCAGGCCACGTAGCCCATTTCTAGAGGAGAGCAGGCCACGTAGCCTATTGGAGAGCAGGCCACGTAGCCCATTTCTAGAGGAGAGCAGGCCACGTAGCCCATTTCTAGAGGAGAGCAGGCCACGTAGCCCATTTCTAGAGGAGAGCAGGCCACGTAGCCCATTTCTAGAGGAGAGCAGGCCACGTAGCCCATTTCTAGAGGAGAGCAGGCCACGTAGCCCATTTCTAGAGGAGAGCAGGCCACGTAGCCCATTTCTAGAGGAGAGCAGGCCACGTAGCCCATTTCTAGAGGAGGCCGTAGCCATAGAGAGCAGGCCACGTAGCCCATTTCTAGAGGAGAGCAGGCCACGTAGCCCATTTCTAGAGGAGAGCAGGCCACGTAGCCCATTTCTAGAGGAGAGCAGGCCACGTAGCCCATTTCTAGAGGAGAGCAGGCCACGTAGCCCATTTCTAGAGGAGAGCAGGCCACGTAGCCCATTTCTAGAGGAGAGCAGGCCACGTAGCCTATTTCTAGAGGAGAGCAGGCCACGTAGCCCATTTCTAGAGGAGAGCAGGCCACGTAGCCCATTTCTAGAGGAGAGCAGGCCACGTAGCCCATTTCTAGAGGAGAGCAGGCCACGTAGCCCATTTCTAGAGGAGAGCAGGCCACGTAGCCCATTTCTAGAGGAGAGCAGGCCACGTAGCCCATTTCTAGAGGAGAGCAGGCCACGTAGCCCATTTCTAGAGGAGAGCAGGCCACGTAGCCCATTTCTAGAGGAGAGCAGGCCACGTAGCCCATTTCTAGAGGAGAGCAGGCCACGTAGCCCATTTCTAGAGGAGAGCAGGCCACGTAGCCTATTTCTAGAGGAGAGCAGGCCACGTAGCCTATTTCTAGAGGAGAGCAGGCCACGTAGCCTATTTCTAGAGGAGAGCAGGCCACGTAGCCTATTTCTAGAGGAGAGCAGGCCACGTAGCCTATTGGAGAGCAGGCCACGTAGCCCATTTCTAGAGGAGAGCAGGCCACGTAGCCTATTTCTAGAGGAGAGCAGGCCACGTAGCCTATTTCTAGAGGAGAGCAGGCCACGTAGCCTATTTCTAGAGGAGAGCAGGCCACGTAGCCTATTGGAGAGCAGGCCACGTAGCCCATTTCTAGAGGAGAGCAGGCCACGTAGCCCATTTCTAGAGGAGAGCAGGCCACGTAGCCTATTGGAGAGCAGGCCACGTAGCCTATTGGAGAGCAGGCCACGTAGCCTATTGGAGAGCAGGCCACGTAGCCTATTGGAGAGCAGGCCACGTAGCCTATTGGAGAGCAGGCCACGTAGCCTATTGGAGAGCAGGCCACGTAGCCTATTGGAGAGCAGGCCACGTAGCCTATTGGAGAGCAGGCCACGTAGCCTATTGGAGAGCAGGCCACGTAGCCTATTGGAGAGCAGGCCACGTAGCCTATTGGAGAGCAGGCCACGTAGCCTATTGGAGAGCAGGCCACGTAGCCTATTGGAGAGCAGGCCACGTAGCCTATTTCTAGAGGAGAGCAGGCCACGTAGCCTATTTCTAGAGGAGAGCAGGCCACGTAGCCTATTTCTAGAGGAGAGCAGGCCAAGTAGCCTATTTCTAGAGGAGAGCAGGCCACGTAGCCCATTGGAGAGCAGGCCACGTAGCCCATTGGAGAGCAGGCCACGTAGCCCATTGGAGAGCAGGCCACGTAGCCCATTTCTAGAGGAGAGCAGGCCACGTAGCCCATTTCTAGAGGAGAGCAGGCCACGTAGCCCATTTCTAGAGGAGAGCAGGCCACGTAGCCCATTTCTAGAGGAGAGCAGGCCACGTAGCCTATTTCTAGAGGAGAGCAGGCCACGTAGCCTATTTCTAGAGGAGAGCAGGCCACGTAGCCTATTTCTAGAGGAGAGCAGGCCACGTAGCCTATTTCTAGAGGAGAGCAGGCCACGTAGCCTATTTCTAGAGGAGAGCAGGCCAAGTAGCCTATTTCTAGAGGAGAGCAGGCCAAGTAGCCTATTTCTAGAGGAGAGCAGGCCACGTAGCCCATTTCTAGTGGAGAGCAGGCCACGTAGCCCATTTCTAGAGGAGAGCAGGCCACGTAGCCCATTTCTAGAGGAGAGCAGGCCACGTAGCCCATTTCTAGAGGAGAGCAGGCCACGTAGCCCATTTCTAGAGGAGAGCAGGCCACGTAGCCCATTTCTAGAGGAGAGCAGGCCACGTAGCCCATTTCTAGAGGAGAGCAGGCCACGTAGCCTATTGGAGAGCAGGCCACGTAGCCTATTGGAGAGCAGGCCACGTAGCCTATTTCTAGAGGAGAGCAGGCCACGTAGCCCATTTCTAGAGGAGAGCAGGCCACGTAGCCCATTTCTAGAGGAGAGCAGGCCACGTAGCCCATTTCTATAGGAGAGCAGGCCACGTAGCCCATTTCTAGGGGAGAGCAGGCCACGTAGCCTATTGGAGAGCAGGCCACGTAGCCTATTGGAGAGCAGGCCACGTAGCCTATTGGAGAGCAGGCCACGTAGCCTATTGGAGAGCAGGCCACGTAGCCTATTGGAGAGCAGGCCACGTAGCCTATTGGAGAGCAGGCCACGTAGCCTATTGGAGAGCAGGCCACGTAGCCTATTGGAGAGCAGGCCACGTAGCCTATTGGAGAGCAGGCCACGTAGCCTATTTCTAGAGGAGAGCAGGCCACGTAGCCTATTTCTAGAGGAGAGCAGGCCACGTAGCCTATTTCTAGAGGAGAGCAGGCCACGTAGCCTATTTCTAGAGGAGAGCAGGCCACGTAGCCTATTTCTAGAGGAGAGCAGTCCACGTAGCCTATTTCTAGAGGAGAGCAGTCCACGTAGCCTATTTCTAGAGGAGAGCAGTCCACGTAGCCTATTTCTAGAGGAGAGCAGTCCACGTAGCCTATTTCTAGAGGAGAGCAGGCCACGTAGCCTATTTCTAGAGGAGAGCAGGCCACGTAGCCTATTTCTAGAGGAGAGCAGGCCACGTAGCCTATTTCTAGAGGAGAGCAGGCCACGTAGCCCATTGGAGAGCAGGCCACGTAGCCCATTGGAGAGCAGGCCACGTAGCCCATTTCTAGAGGAGAGCAGGCCACGTAGCCCATTTCTAGAGGAGAGCAGGCCACGTAGCCCATTTCTAGAGGAGAGCAGGCCACGTAGCCCATTGGAGAGCAGGCCACGTAGCCCATTGGAGAGCAGGCCACGTAGCCCATTGGAGAGCAGGCCACGTAGCCCATTGGAGAGCAGGCCACGTAGCCCATTGGAGAGCAGGCCACGTAGCCCATTTCTAGAGGAGAGCAGGCCACGTAGCCCATTTCTAGAGGAGAGCAGGCCACGTAGCCCATTTCTAGAGGAGAGCAGGCCACGTAGCCCATTTCTAGAGGAGAGCAGGCCACGTAGCCCATTTCTAGAGGAGAGCAGGCCACGTAGCCCATTTCTAGAGGAGAGCAGGCCACGTAGCCCATTTCTAGAGGAGAGCAGTCCACGTAGCCCATTTCTAGAGGAGAGCAGGCCACGTAGCCCATTTCTAGTGGAGAGCAGGCCACGTAGCCCATTTCTAGTGGAGAGCAGGCCACGTAGCCCATTTCTAGTGGAGAGCAGGCCACGTAGCCCATTTCTAGTGGAGAGCAGGCCACGTAGCCCATTTCTAGTGGAGAGCAGGCCACGTAGCCTATTTCTAGAGGAGAGCAGGCCACGTAGCCCATTTCTAGAGGAGAGCAGGCCACGTAGCCTATTTCTAGTGGAGAGCAGGCCACGTAGCCTATTTCTAGACTCACTGACAAGCTCTTATTACTCACAACCAGAATGACAGAGACAAAGGACACACACTGAACTCTGATACACACACACACACACACACACACACACACACACACACACACACACACACACACACACACACACACACACACACGGAACTCGGACACACACACATGGAACTCCAACATAACCCGGGAAATATGAGGAAAGGAAACCAGACATTGAATGAAATTAACAGATCTTCTACCTCATCTCGTATGTCTAGTGTTGCAATATACGGTAAGCGGATAGAATGATGAAATAAGAGCAATTATTGTAGGATTCGATTAAATATAGATTTACCACATTGTTTTAACCCACTAAAATCCAATTAGCATACAAAAAAAATCACGGGGAAAATGTGTCAGTTTAAACTAGAGAGAGCTGTTTATGTCATTGGATGCATCTCAGGCCACTGGACAAAATAAGGGGTTAAAACATGTAATAATCATGAAAGAAATGAATAAATCCTGACCTTTTTTTATTTCTCTCAGGCCTGATTTCACACCAGTTTCCTCTGAACCAGTTGATGTTGAAATGTGTCTGTTACTTTAACTCTGTGAAGCATTTATTTGGGCTGCAATTTCTGAGGCTGGTAACTCTAATGAACTTATCCTCTGCAGCAGAGGTAACTCTGGGTCTTCCTTTCCTGTGGCGGTCCTCATGAGAGCCCCTCTTACCTTGTCACAACACAACTGATTGGCTCAAACGCATTAAGAAGGAAAGAAATCCCACAAATTATCTTTTAACAAGGCACACCTGTTAACTGAAATGCATTCCAGGTGACTACTTCATGAAGCTGGTTGAGAGAATGCCAAGAGTGTGCAAAGCTTTCAAGGCAAAGGGTGGCTACTTTGAAGAATCTAAAATAGAAAATATATGTTGGATTCTTTAACATCTTTTTGGTTACTACATGATTCCATATGTGTTATTTCATAGTGTTGATGTCTTCACTATTATTCTACAATGGAGAAAATAGTAAAACATTAAGAAAAACCCTTGAATGAGTAGGTGTGTCCAAACTTTTGACTGGTACTGTACATGTAGGTATGGGTAAAGTGACTAGGCAATCAGCATAGATAATAAACAGATTAGAAGCAGCGTGTGTGTGTGTGTGTGTGTGTGTGTGTGTGTGTGTGTGTGTGTGTGTGCATAGAGGTTAATGTGCAGAATTTAGTGGAACTAAAATGGTGTGTGTATTTTTGTTAATCGTCATCTTATCACACGCCACAGCATGCAGACAGAGCCTAGTTTGATCTGAATATCACCTCACCTCGTTGCTGCTATGGCTCCCTCGCCTCGTTGCTGCTGCGGCTCCCTCGCCTCGTTGCTGCTGCGGCTCCCTCGCCTCGTTGCTGCTGCGGCTCCCTCGCCTCGTTGCTGCTGCGGCTCCCTCACCTCGTTGCTGCTGCGGCTCCCTCCGCTCGTTGCTGCTGTGGCTCCCTCACCTCGTTGCTGCTGTGGCTCCCTCGCCTCGTTGCTGCTGCGGCTCCCTCGCCTCGTTGCTGCTGCGGCTCCCTCGCCTCGTTGCTGCTGCGGCTCCCTCGCCTCGTTGCTGCTGCGGCTCCCTCGCCTCGTTGCTGCTGCGGCTCCCTCGCCTCGTTGCTGCTGCGGCTCCCTCGCCTCGTTGCTGCTGCGGCTCCCTCGCCTCGTTGCTGCTGCGGCTCCCTCGCCTCGTTGCTGCTGCGGCTCCCTCGCCTCGTTGCTACTGCGGCTCCCTCGCCTCGTTGCTACTGCGGCTCCCTCGCCTCGTTGCTACTGCGGCTCCCTCGCCTCGTTGCTGCTGCGGCTCCCTCGCCTCGTTGCTGCTGCGGCTCCCTCGCCTCGTTGCTGCTGCGGCTCCTTCCGCTCGTTGCTGCTGCGGCTCCCTCGCCTCGTTGCTGCTGCGGCTCCCTCGCCTCGTTGCTGCTGCGGCTCCCTCGCCTCGTTGCTGCTGCGGCTCCCTCGCCTCGTTGCTGCTGCGGCTCCCTCGCCTCGTTGCTGCTGCGGCTCCCTCGCCTCGTTGCTGCTGCGGCTCCCTCGCCTCGTTGCTGCTGCGGCTCCCTCGCCTCGTTGCTGCTGCGGCTCCCTCGCCTCGTTGCTGCTGCGGCTCCCTCGCCTCGTTGCTGCTGCGGCTCCCTCGCCTCGTTGCTGCTGCGGCTCCCTCGCCTCGTTGCTACTGCGGCTCCCTCGCCTCGTTGCTACTGCGGCTCCCTCGCCTCGTTGCTGCTGCGGCTCCCTCGCCTCGTTGCTGCTGCGGCTCCCTCGCCTCGTTGCTGCTGCGGCTCCCTCGCCTCGTTGCTGCTGCGGCTCCCTCGCCTCGTTGCTGCTGCGGCTCCCTCGCCTCGTTGCTGCTGCGGCTCCCTCGCCTCGTTGCTGCTGCGGCTCCCTCGCCTCGTTGCTGCTGCGGCTCCCTCGCCTCGTTGCTGCTGCGGCTCCCTCGCCTCGTTGCTGCTGCGGCTCCCTCGCCTCGTTGCTGCTGCGGCTCCCTCGCCTCGTTGCTGCTGCGGCTCCTTCCGCTCGTTGCTGCTGCGGCTCCTTCCGCTCGTTGCTGCTGCGGCTCCCTCACCTCGTTGCTGCTGCGGCTCCCTCACCTCGTTGCTGCTGCGGCTCCCTCACCTCGTTGCTGCTGCGGCTCCCTCACCTCGTTGCTGCTGCGGCTCCCTCACCTCGTTGCTGCTGCGGCTCCCTCACCTCGTTGCTGCTGCGGCTCCCTCACCTCGTTGCTGCTGTGGCTCCCTCCGCTCGTTGCTGCTGTGGCTCCCTCACCTCGTTGCTGCTGCGGCTCCCTCGCCTCGTTGCTGCTGCGGCCCCCTCGCCTCGTTGCTGCTGTGGCTCCCTCACCTCGTTGCTACTGGGGCTCCCTCACCTCGTTGCTGCTGCGGCTCCCTCGCCTCGTTGCTGCTGCGGCTCCCTCCCCTCGTTGCTGCTGCGGCTCCTTCCGCTCGTTGCTGCTGCGGCTCCTTCCGCTCGTTGCTGCTGCGGCTCCCTCACCTCGTTGCTGCTGCGGCTCCCTCACCTCGTTGCTGCTGCGGCTCCCTCACCTCGTTGCTGCTGCGGCTCCCTCACCTCGTTGCTGCTGCGGCTCCCTCACCTCGTTGCTGCTGCGGCTCCCTCACCTCGTTGCTGCTGCGGCTCCCTCTGCTCGTTGCTGCTGCGGCTCCCTCACCTCGTTGCTGCTGTGGCTCCCTCACCTCGTTGCTGCTGTGGCTCCCTCACCTCGTTGCTGCTGCGGCTCCCTCGCCTCGCTGCTGCTGCGGCTCCCTCGCCTCGTTGCTGCTGCGGCTCCTTCGCCTCGTTGCTGCTGTGGCTCCCTCACCTCGTTGCTGCTGTGGCTCCCTCACCTCGTTGCTGCTGCGGCTCCCTCCGCTCGTTGCTGCTGTGGCTCCCTCACCTCGTTGCTGCTGCGGCTCCTTCCGCTCGTTGCTGCTGCGGCTCCCTCACCTCGTTGCTGCTGCGGCTCAGTTCATCAGAGTCTCTGGTGAACTTCCCCAGAAGTCACAATGTCCTTCATGGTTGTAGCTTTCTCCGCGGCTCTGGATAGTGTCTGTTGTAATGGATACGTCAGGCGTACAGATGGTCGTTGCATAGAATTGATGCTTCCGCGGTCGTCGGTATTCTCGTCCTAGACTTACGTAATTTCCAGCTGCGGACTAGTAATTATACGTCTAGGATTTGCTCTTATTCTGTGGTGAGCGATAGTCACAGAGTTTAATATTTTCCAGCCATGTAGCCAAAACTACAGCTGTTTGTTCTCCGTGGCCTATAGAATTGTAGCCATTCCAACATGGGGACTCCATCCCGGCGTTCAGACTTAATGTACATTTTGTAGGAAGTGGGTTTTATACTCTGGGGAAAAAAGGGGCGGTTCTATGACACCTGATGTTATGTCTGGCCTCACGGGGGGCGTGGCCACTGACTAGTTAAAACTTTACATCTTAACAAGTATCTCGTTTACTCTAATATGTGTGTATTAGATGGATGTGTGTGTGTATTAGATGGATGTGTGTGTGTGTGTGTGTGTGTGTGTGTATTAGATGGATGTGTGTGTGTGTGTATTAGATGGATGTGTGTGTGTGTATTAGATGGATGTGTGTGTGTGTGTATTAGATGGATGTGTGTGTGTGTGTGTATTAGATGGATGTGTGTGTGTGTATTAGATGGATGTGTGTGTGTGTGTGTATTAGATGGATGTTTGTGTGTGTGTGTGTATTAGATGGATGTGTGTGTGTATTAGATGGATGTGTGTGTGTATTAGATGGATGTGTGTGTGTATTAGATGGATGTGTGTGTGTGTGTATTAGATGGATGTGTGTGTGTGTGTATTAGATGGATGTGTGTGTGTATTAGATGGATGTGTGTGTGTATTAGATGGATGTGTGTGTGTATTAGATGGATGTGTGTGTGTATTAGATGGATGTTTGTGTGTGTATTAGATGGATGTTTGTGTGTGTATTAGATGGATGTGTGTGTGTATTAGATGGATGTGTGTGTGTATTAGATGTGTGTGTGTTAGATGGATGTGTGTGTGTGTGTGTGTGTGTATTAGATGGATGGGTGTGTGTGTATTAGATGGATGTGTGTGTGTGTGTGTGTGTGTGTGTGTGTGTGTGTATTAGATGGGTGTGTGTGTGTGTATAAGATGGATGTGTGTGTGTGTGTGTGTGTGTGTGTGTGTGTGTGTGTGTGTGTGTGTGTGTGTGTGTGTGTGTTAGATGGGTGTGTGTGTGTATTAGATGTTTGTGTATTAGATGGATGTGTCTGTCCGTCCGTATTAGATGGATGTGTTTGTGTGTGTGTGTGTGTGTATTAACTGTGTGTGTATTAGATGTGTGTGTATTAGATGGATGTGTGTGTGTGTATTAGATGTTGTAATGATCACTGTCCTGTGTGCCCCCTTAGTAACACTTGATCATCTTCTTCTTCCTCATCCTCCATTCTTTCTTCTTCCTCCTCTACTTCCTCCTCCTCCTCAGGGCCGATGAGATTGAAATGGTGATGACCGATCTAGAGAGAGCCAATCAGGTTAGTCTCCACCCCTCTAGGGCCTTGGTGATTATTTGATATCATAAACTGGGTGGTTCGATCCCTGAATGCTGATTGGCTGACAGCTGCGGTATATCAGATCCTACACCATAGGTGTGACAAAGCATTTATTTTGACTCTTCTAATTGTGTTGATAACCAGTTTATAATAGCAATACTGCACCTCAGGGGTTTGTGGTACACTATATATACAAAGTATGCGGACACCAATTCAAATGACTGTATTCGGCTGTTTCAGCCACACCCGTTACTGAGCACACAGCCATGCAATCTCCATAGACAAACATTGGCAGTAGAATGGCCTCACTGAAGAGCTCAGTGACTTTCAACGTGACACTTCCAACAAGTCAGTTTGTCAACTTCCTGCCCTGCTAGAGCTGCCCCGATTTAACTATAAGTGCTGTTATTGTGAAGTGGAAACGTCTTGGAGCAACAACGGCTCAGCTGTGAAGTGGTAGGCCACGCAAGCTCACAGAACGGGACCGCCGAGTGCTGAAGCACGTAGCACATAAACATTCTGTCCTCGGTTGCAAAGCTCACTACCGAGTTCCAAACTGCTTCTGGAAGCAACGTCAGCACAAGAACTGTTCGTCGGGAGCTTCATGAAATGGGTTTCCGTGGCCGAGCAGCCGCACACAAGCCTAAGATCACCATGTGTAATGCCAAGGGTCTGCTGGAGTGGTGTAAAGCTCACCGCCATTGGACTCTGGAGCAGTGGAAACGCGTTCTCTGGAGTGATGAATCACGCTTCACCATCTGGCAGTCCGACGGATGAATCTGAGTTAGGCAGATGCCAGGAGAACACTACCTGCCCGAATGCATAGTGCCAAGTGTAAAGTTTGGTGGAGGAGGAATAATGGTCTGGGGCTGTTTTTTATGGTTTGGGCCCCTTAGTTCCAGTGAAGGGAAATCTTAACACTACAGCATACAATGACATTATAGACGATTCTGTGCTTCCAACTTTGTTGCAACAGTTTGGGGAAGGCCTTTTCCTGTTTCAGCATGACAAAAATGGTTTGTCGAGATTGGTGTGGAAGAACATGACTGGACTGCACAGAGCCCTGACCTCAACCCCATCAAACACCTTTGGGATGAATTGGAATGCTGACTGTGAGCCAGGCCTAATCGCCCAAAATCAGTGCCGACCTCTTGTGTCTGAATGGAAGCAAGTCCCTGCAGCAATGTTCCAACATCTAGTGGAAAGCCTTCCCAGAAGAGTAGAGGCTGTTATAGCAGCAATGTTCCAACATCTAGTGGAAAGCCTTCCCAGAAGAGTAGAGGCTGTTATAGCAGCAAAGGGGGAGGACCAACTCCATATTAATGCCCGTGATTTTGGAATGAGATGTTCGACGAGCAGGTGTCCACATACTTTTGGTCATGTAGTGTATGTGGCCAATATACCACGGCTAAGGGCTGTATCCAGGCACTCCGCGTTGCGTCGCACTTAAGAACAACCCTTAGCCGTGGTACATAGGCCATATACCACACCCCCTCAGGCCTTATTGCTTAAATGTAACTATGATATATATTCTGTGTGTTCGGTTAATAATAGCCCCTGGGTTAATACTAGCCCCTGGGTTAATACTAGCCCCCCTGGGTTAATACTAGCCCTTGGGTTAATACTTGCCCCCCTGGGTTAATACTTGCCCCCCTGGGTTAATACTAGCCCCTGGGTTAATACTGCCCCCCCTGGGTTAATACTAGCCCCCCTGGGTTAATACTAGCTCCCCTGGGTTAATACTAGCCCCCCTGGGTTAATACTAGCCTCCCAGGGTTAATGCTAGCCTCCCAGGGTTAATATTAGCCCCTGGGTTAATACTAGCCCCTGGGTTAATACTAGCCCCCCTGGGTTATTACTAGCCCCTGGGTTATTACTAGCCCCTGGGTTAATACTAGCCCCTGGATTAATACTAGCATCCCAGGGTTAATACTAGCCTCCCAGGGTTAATACTAGCCTCCCAGGGTTAATACTAGCCCCCCTGGGTTAATATTAGCCCCTGGGTTAATACTAGCCCCCCTGGGTTATTACTAGCCGCTGGGTTAATACTAGCCGCTGGGTTAATACTAGCCCCCCTGGGTTAATACTAGCCCCCCTGGGTTAATACTAGCCCCCCTGGGTTATTACTAGCCGCTGGGTTAATACTAGCCCCCCTGGGTTAATACTAGCCCCCCTGGGTTAATACTAGCCCCCCATGGGTTGTTACTAGCCCCCTGGGTTGTTACTAGCCCCCTGGGTTGTTACTAGCCCCACATGGGTTATTACTAGCCCCGCTGGGTTATTACTAGCCCCGCTGGGTTATTACTAGCCCCGCTGGGTTATTACTAGCCCCCCATGGGTTATTACTAGCCCCCCATGGGTTATTACTAGCCCCCGCTGGGTTGTTACTAGCCCCCCATGGGTTGTTACTAGCCCCAGCTGGGTTGTTACTAGCCCCCTGGGTTATTACTAGCCCCCGCTGGGTTATTACTAGCCCCGCTAGGTTGTTACTAGCCCCCCATGGGTTATTACTAGCCCCCCATGGGTTGTTACTAGCCCCCCATGGGTTGTTACTAGCCCCAGATGGGTTGTTACTAGCCCCCTGGGTTATTACTAGCCCGGCTGGGTTGTTACTAGCCCCCCCTGGGTTGTTACTAGCCCCCCTGGGTTGTTACTAGCCCCCCCCCTGGGTTGTTACTAGCCCCCCCCCCGGGTTGTTACTAGCCCCCCCTGGGTTGTTACTAGCCCCCCCTGGGTTGTTACTAGCCCCCCCTGGGTTGTTACTAGCCCCGCTGGGTTGTTGCTAGCCCCCCTGGGTTGTTACTAGCCCCCCCTGGGTTGTTACTAGCCCCGCTGGGTTGTTACTAGCCCCGCTGGGTTGTTACTAGCCCCGCTGGGTTGTTACTAGCCCCCCCTGAGTTGTTACTAGCCCCCCCTGGGTTGTTACTAGCCCCGCTGGGTTGTTACTAGCCCCCCCTGAGTTGTTACTAGCCCCCCCTGGGTTGTTACTAGCCCCGCTGGGTTGTTACTAGCACCCCATGGGTTGTTACTAGCCCCAGCTGGGTTGTTACTAGCCCCCTGGGTTATTACTAGCCCCCGCTGGGTTATTACTAGCCCCGCTAGGTTGTTACTAGCCCCCCCTGGGTTGTTACTAGCCCCGCTGGGTTGTTACTAGCACCCCATGGGTTGTTACTAGCCCCAGATGGGTTGTTACTCGCCCCCTGGGTTATTACTAGCCCCCGCTGGGTTATTACTAGCCCCGCTAGGTTGTTACTAGTCCCCCCTGGGTTATTACTAGCCCCAGATGGGTTGTTACTAGCCCCCTGGGTTATTACTAGCCCCGCTGGGTTGTTACTAGCCCCGCTGGGTTGTTACTAGCCCCCTGGGTTGTTACTAGCCCCCCTGGGTTGTTACTAGCCCCCCCTGGGTTGTTACTAGCCCCCCCTGGGTTGTTACTAGCCCCCCTGGGTTGTTACTAGCCCCCCTGGGTTGTTACTAGCCCCCCCTGGGTTGTTACTAGCCCCGCTGGGTTGTTACTAGCCCCCCTGGGTTATTACTAGCCCCGCTGGGTTGTTACTAGCCCCCCTAGGTTGTTACTAGCCCCGCTGGGTTGTTACTAGCACCCCCTGGGTTATTACTAGCCCACCTGGGTTGTTACTAGCCCCCCTGGGTTGTTACTAGCCCCCCTGGGTTGTTACTAGCACCCCCTGGGTTATTACTAGCACACCCTGGGTTGTTACTAGCCCCCCTGGGTTGTTACTAGCCCCCCTGGGTTGTTACTAGCCCCCCTGGGTTGTTACTAGCCCCCCTGGGTTGTTACTAGCCCCCCTGGGTTGTTACTAGCCCCCCTGGGTTGTTACTAGCCCCCTGGGTTGTTACTAGCCCCCCATGGGTTATTACTAGCCCCCCATGGTTGTTACTAGCCCCCCTGGGTTGTTACTAGCCCCCCTGGGTTATTACTAGCACCCCCTGGGTTGTTACTAGCCCCCCCTGGGTTGTTACTAGCCCCCGCTGGGTTGTTACTAGCCCCCCCTGGGTTATTACTAGCCCCGCTGGGTTGTTACTAGCCCCGCTGGGTTGTTACTAGCACCCCCTGGGTTATTACTAGCCCCGCTGGGTTGTTACTAGCCCCCCCTGTGTTGTTACTAGCCCCCCTGGGTTGTTACTAGCCCCCTTGGTTGTTACTAGCCCCCCTGGGTTGTTACTAGCACCCCCTGGGTTGTTACTAGCCCCCCTGGGTTGTTACTAGCCCCCCTGGGTTATTACTAGCCCCCCCTGGGTTGTTACTAGCCCCCCCTGGGTTGTTACTAGCCCCCCCTGGGTTGTTACTAGCCCCCCTGGGTTTTTACTAGCCCCCCCTGGGTTATTACTAGCCCCCCCTGGGTTGTTACTAGCCCCCCCTGGGTTGTTACTAGCCCCCCCTGGGTTGTTACTAGCCCCCCTGGGTTGTTACTAGCCCCCCTGGGTTGTTACTAGCCCCCCATGGGTTGTTACTAGCCCCCCTGGGTTGTTACTAGCCCCCCCTGGGTTGTTACTAGCCCCCCTGGGTTGTTACTAGCCCCCCTGGGTTGTTACTAGCCCCCCTGGGTTATTACTAGCCCCCCTGGGTTATTACTAGCCCCGCTGGGTTGTTACTAGCCCCCCCTGGGTTGTTACTAGCCCCCCCTGGGTTGTTACTAGCCCCCCCTGGGTTGTTACTAGCCCCCCCTGGGTTATTACTAGCCCCCCATGGGTTGTTACTAGCCCCCCCTGGGTTGTTACTAGCCCCCCTGGGTTGTTACTAGCCCCCCTGGGTTGTTACTAGCCCCCCTGGGTTGTTACTAGCCCCCCTGGGTTGTTACTAGCCCCCCATGGGTTGTTACTAGCCCCCCCTGGGTTGTTACTAGCCCCCCCTGGGTTGTTACTAGCCCCCCATGGGTTGTTACTAGCCCCTGTTACCTTACTGAAAGGAGGTAAGAACTAACAGATATATGTCGACCACACGATCCTTCTCAAGAGCCTCTGAGTTGACACTAGAGTGTGTTATCATGTTGAATAATGGTTTAAATGAATCACTAACACTCAATAATCCATAAGACCCCAAATAAGGAAGGAACTACCACTGGGAGGTAATGAGTTTCCAACAGCCCCTCTACCCCCTCGGCTCAGAGACCCCTGTAGCCTAAACGCCCTGATCATGATAATAGATATTTAGGGGGGGGGGGGGGGGGCTGTGGGGATGTCACTGATGGTAACGTTCATTATTGAGATGACCTGGGGATATCTGGGGGAGGGATAGCTAGCCACATAATGCTAATGTTAGCCTTGAACTCAGCTTTCACATTTCAACAACACCCGCATGGCACACACACCATGTTGTTCTGTGTCCAGTCATACGTCAGAGAATGACATCATGCCTTTCAGTTCTCTTACACACACACAGTCTTTATATGTCCTGTGTTGACAGGAAACATCAAAACAGGTAAAGAATAAACATGGTGTTTCTCCATGGAGATTTCAGTCACCTCAGCTTGTAGTTCTGCCAGTTATAGTTTAGTACTCTGCAGTCTGTCTCAGTACGGTCGCTCTGGTCTCAGTCCAGTACAACTTCGGCTGTTAAGACAGACAGCTCAACTCTCTCTCTGCCTCTCTCTCTCTCTGCCTCTCTCTCTCTCTGCCTCTCTCTCGCTCTGCCTCTCTCTCGCTCTGCCTCTCTCTCGCTCTGCCTCTCTCTCGCTCTGCCTCTCTCTCTCGCTCTGCCTCTCTCTCTCGCTCTGCCTCTCTCTCTCGCTCTGCCTCTCTCTCGCTCTGCCTCTCTCTCTCGCTCTGCCTCTCTCTCTCTCTCTGCCTCTCTCTCTCGCTCTGCCTCTCTCTCTCGCTCTGCCTCTCTCGCTCTGCCTCTCTCTCTCTCGCTCTGCCTCTCTCTCTCTCGCTCTGCCTCTCTCTCTCTCGCTCTGCCTCTCTCTCTCTCGCTCTGCCTCTCTCTCTCTCGCTCTGCCTCTCTCTCTCTCGCTCTGCCTCTCTCTC
This sequence comes from Salvelinus namaycush, assembly GCF_016432855.1. Taxonomy (NCBI): domain Eukaryota; kingdom Metazoa; phylum Chordata; class Actinopteri; order Salmoniformes; family Salmonidae; genus Salvelinus; species Salvelinus namaycush. The sequence continues at coordinate 1,560 of NW_024059255.1, read as the reverse complement.
TCTCGCTCTGCCTCTCTCTCTCTCGCTCTGCCTCTCTCTCTCTCTCGCTCTGCCTCTCTCTCTCTCTCGCTCTGCCTCTCTCTCTCTCTCGCTCTGCCTCTCTCTCTCTCTCTCTCGCTCTGCCTCTCTCTCTCTCTCTCTCGCTCTGCCTCTCTCTCTCTCTCTCTCTCGCTCTGCCTCTCTATCTCTCTCTCGCTCTGCCTCTCTCTCTCTCTCGCTCTGCCTCTCTCTCTCTCGCTCTGCCTCTCTCTCTCTCTCGCTCTGCCTCTCTCTCTCTCTCGCTCTGCCTCTCTCTCGCTCTGCCTCTCTCTGTCTCTCTCTCTCTCTGCCTCTCTCTGCCTCTCTCTCTCTCTGCCTCTCTCTCTGTCTCTCTCACTTTGTCTCTCAGAGAGCGGAGGCAGCACTGAGGGAGGCGGACACTCTGAGGGAGCAGCTGACCTCTTCTAACCAATCCCTGCAGCTGACCACCCAGATCCAGACCACCCCAGACATGGTACGCTGTCCTATAGTGATTGGTTGGTTGATGTATGTATTGACCTATGAGCAGGCTATAGTGATTGGTTGGTTTGATTTTCTCCCCTTGCGTCTCTAGTCCGAGTAGCAGATGCGTTAGGATCACTATACCTCACAGAATTGGTTGATGTATTGATTGATTGCTGTATTGATGTATGCATTGACCTATGAGCAGACTGTTGTGATTGGTAGATTGATCAATCGATGTATTGATTGGTTGATTGATTACTGTATTGATGTATGTATTGACCTATGAGCAGACTGTTGTGATTGGTAGTTTGCTATATTGATGTATGTATTGACCTATGAGCAGACTGTTGTGATTGGTAGTTTGCTATATTGATGTGTGTGTTGCCCTATAGGAGCAGACTGTTCTGATTGGTAGATTGCTATATTGATGTGTGTGTTGACCTATAGGAGCAGACTGTTCTGATTGGTAGATTGCTATATTGATGTGTGTGTTGACCTATAGGAGCAGACTGTTCTGATTGGTAGATTGCTATATTGATGTGTGTGTTGCCCTATAGGAGCAGACTGTTCTGATTGGTAGATTGCTATATTGATGTGTGTGTTGACCTATAGGAGCAGACTGTTCTGATTGGTAGATTGCTATATTGATGTGTGTGTTGACCTATAGGAGCAGACTGTTCTGATTGGTAGATTGCTATATTGATGTGTGTGTTGACCTATAGGAGCAGACTGTTCTGATTGGTAGATTGCTATATTGATGTGTGTGTTGACCTATAGGAGCAGGCGGTGGAGGCGGTGTCCCGCTCCAGTCTGGAGGCAGAGCTGGGGGCCAAGGACAGGGAGACGGTTCAGCTGGTGGAAAACGTTCAGAGACTGCAGGCCAGCCTGTCTAAACTCAGGGAGAGCTCCAGCACACAGATCACACAGCTGCAACTACAGCTCAGCACCAAGACTGCCACCCTCAAGGTAGGCTATATAGACACTCACACACCTCACACACACACCCGCTCACAACCTCACACGTGTATTTAAAAGTTGATTGTCATTATACTGCCATTCATTTAATCTCTCCCCTCC
>NW_024059254.1:0-38577 GCF_016432855.1 Salvelinus namaycush | reverse complement strand
TACAGTATGAGGGTCGTGGTAGTGGTACAGTCTGAGGGTCGTGGTAGGGATACAGTCTGAGGGGTCGTGGTAGGATACAGTCTGAGGGGTTGTGTTGTGGTAGGGATACAGTATGAGGTTTGTGTGGTAGGGGATACAGTATGAGGGGTTGTGTTGTGGTAGGGGATACAGTATGAGGGGTTGTGTTGTGTAGGGGATACAGTATGAGGGTTGTGTTGTGGTAGGGATACAGTATGAGGGGTCGTGGTAGGGATAGTATGAGGGTCGTGGTAGGGGATACAGTATGAGGGGTCGTGGTAGGGGATACAGTCTGAGGGGTCGTGGTAGGGGATACAGTCTGAGGGGTCGTGGTAGGGGATACAGCTGTCTGAGGGGTCGTGGTAGGGGATACATTATGAGGGGTCGTGGTAGGGATACAGTATGAGGGGTCGTGGTAGGGATACAGTATGAGGGTTGTCGTGTTGTGGTAGGGGATACAGTATGAGGGGTCGTGTTGTGGTAGGGGATACAGTATGAGGTGGTTGTGGTAGGGGATACAGTCTGAGGGGTCGTGGTAGGGGATACATTCTGAGGGGTCGTGGTAGGGGATACAGTCTGAGGGGTCGTGGTACGGATACAGTATGAGGGTTGTGTTGTGGTAGGGATACAGTCTGAGGGGTTGTGGTAGGGGATACAGTATGAGGGGTCGTGGTAGGGATACAGTCTGAGGGGTTGTGGTAGGGGATACAGTATGAGGGGTCGTGGTAGGGATACAGTCTGAGGGGTTTGTGTTGTGGTAGGGGATACAGTCTGAGGGGTTGTGTTGTGGTAGGGGATACAGTATGAGGGTTTGTGGTAGGGGATACAGTATGAGGGGTCGTGGTAGGGATACAGTATGAGGGGTTGTGTTGTGTAGGGGATACATTCTGAGGGGTTGTGGTAGGGATACAGTCTGAGGGTTGTGGTAGGGGATACAGTCTGAGGGGTTTGGTAGGGGATACAGTATGAGAGGTCGTGGTAGGGGATACAGTATGAGGGGTCGTGGTAGGGATACAGTATGAGGGGTCGTGGTAGGGGATACAGTATGAGGGTCGTGGTAGGGGATACAGTATGAGGGGTCGTGGTAGGGGATACAGTATGAGGGTCGTGGTAGGGATACGTATTAGGGGTCCGTGGTAGGGATACAGTATGAGGGGTCGTGGTAGGGGATACAGTATGAGGGGTCGTGGTAGGGATACAGTGCTGAGGGGTCGTGGTAGGGGTACAGTATGAGGGGTCGTGGTAGGGGATACAGTATGAGGGGTCGTGGTAGGGGATACAGTATGAGGGGTCGTGGTAGGGATACAGTATGAGGGTCGTGGTAGGGGATACAGTATGAGGGGTCGTGGTAGGGGATACAGTCTGAGGGGTCTTGGTAGGGATACAGTCTGAGGGGTCGTGGTAGGGGATACAGTCTGAGGGGTCGTGGTAGGGGATACAGTCTGAGGGTCGTGGTAGGGATACAGTCTGAGGGTCGTGTAGGGATACAGTCTGAGGGTCGTGGTAGGGGATACAGTCTGAGGGTCGTGGTAGGGATACGTCTGAGGGTCGTGGTAGGGGATACAGTCTGAGGGTCGTGGTAGGATACAGTATGAGGGTCGTGGTAGGGGATACAGTCTGAGGGGTCGTGGTAGGGGATACAGTCTGAGGGGTCGTGTAGGGATACAGTCTGAGGGGTCGTGGTAGGGGATACAGTATGAGGGGTCGTGGTAGGGGATACAGTATGAGGGGTCGTGGTAGGGATACAGTCTGAGGGTCGTGGTAGGGGATACATTCTGAGGGGTCGTGGTAGGGATACAGTCTGAGGGTCGTGGTAGGGATACATTGAGGGGTTGTGTTGTGGTAGGGGATACAGTCTGAGGGGTTGTGTAGGGGATACAGTATGAGGGGTCGTGGTAGGGGATACAGTCTGAGGGTCGTGGTAGGGATACAGTATGAGGGGTCGTGGTAGGGGATACAGTCTGAGGGTTGTGTGTGTAGGGGATACAGTCTGAGGGGTTTGTGTTGTGTAGGGATACAGTATGAGGGGTTTGTGTTGTGGTAGGGATACAGTCTGAGGGGTTTGGTAGGGGATACAGTCTGAGGGGTCGTGGTAGGGGATACAGTCTGAGGGGTCGTGGTAGGGGATACAGTATGAGGGGTCGTGGTAGGTATACAGTCTGAGGGTCGTGGTAGTGATACAGTCTGAGGGGTCGTTGTAGGGGATACAGTCTGAGGGGTTGTGTTGTGGTAGGGATACAGTATGAGGGGTTGTGTTGTGGTAGGGGATACAGTATGAGGGTTTGTTGTGGAGGGGATACAGTATGAGGGGTTTTGTGTTGTGGTAGGGGATACAGTATGAGGGGTTGTGTTGTGGTAGGGATACAGTATGAGGGGTCGTGGTAGGGGATACAGTATGAGGGTCGTGGTAGGGATACAGTATGAGGGTCGTGGTAGGATACAGTCTGAGGGTCGTGTAGGGGATACAGTCTGAGGGTCGTGGTAGGGTACAGTCTGAGGGGTCGTGGTAGGGGATACAGTCTGAGGGTCGTGGTGGGGATACATATGAGGGGTCGTGTAGGGGATACAGTATGAGGGGTCGTGTAGGGGATACAGTATGAGGGGTCGTGGTAGGGGATACAGTTGAGGGGTCGTGTTGTGGTAGGGATACAGTTGAGGGGTTGTGGTAGGGGATACAGTCTGAGGGGTCGTGGTAGGGATACATTCTGAGGGGTCGTGGTAGGGGATACAGTCTGAGGGGTCGTGGTACGGGATACAGTCTATGAGGGGTTGTGTTGTGGTAGGGGATACAGTCTGAGGGGTTGTGGTAGGGGATACAGTATGAGGGGTCGTGGTAGGGGATACATCTGAGGGTTGTGGTAGGGGATACAGTATGAGGGGTCGTGGTAGGGGATACAGTCTGAGGGGTTGTGTTGTGGTAGGGGATACAGTCTGAGGGGTTGTGTTGTGGTAGGGGATACAGTATGAGGGGTTGTGGTAGGGGATACAGTATGGGGTTCGTGGTAGGGATACAGTATGAGGGGTTGTGTTGTGGTAGGGGATACAGTCTGAGGGGTTGTGGTAGGGATACAGTCTGAGGGGTTGTGGTAGGGATACAGTCTGAGGGGTTTGGTAGGGATACAGTATGAGAGGGTCGTGGTAGGGGATACAGTATGAGGGGTCGTGGTAGGGGATACAGTATGAGGGGTCGTGGTAGGGGATACAGTATGAGGGGTCTGGAGGGGATACAGTATGAGGGTCGTGGTAGGGGATACAGTATGAGGGGTCGTGGTAGGGGATACAGTATGAGGGGTCGTGTAGGGGATACAGTATGAGGGGTCGTGGTAGGGATACAGTATGAGGGGTCGTGGTAGGGGATACAGTATGAGGGGTCGTGGTAGGGATACAGTATGAGGGGTCGTGGTAGGGATACAGTATGAGGGGTCGTGGTAGGGGATACAGTATGAGGGTCGTGGTAGGGGATACAGTATGAGGGGTCGTGGTAGGGGATACAGTATGAGGGGTCGTGGTAGGGTACAGTCTGAGGGGTCGTGGTAGGGGATACGTCTGAGGGGTCGGTAGGGATACAGTCTGAGGGGTCGTGGTAGGGGATACAGTCTGAGGGGTCGTGTAGGGATACAGTCTGAGGGTTCGTGGTAGGGATACAGTCTGAGGGGTCGTGGTAGGGGATACAGTATGAGGGGTCGTGGTAGGGGATACAGTCTGAGGGGTCGTGGTAGGGATACAGTCTGAGGGGTCTGGTAGGGATACAGTATGAGGGGTCGTGGTAGGGATACAGTATGAGGGTCGTGGTAGGGGATACAGTATGAGGGTCGTGGTAGGGACACGTCTGAGTTGTGTTGTGGTAGGGGATACAGTATGAGGGTTGTGGTAGGGGATACAGTATGAGGGTTGTGGTAGGGGATACAGTATGAGGGGTCGTGGTAGGGGACACAGTATGAGGGGTCCGTGGTAGGGGACACAGTCTGAGGGTCGTGGTAGGGGACACAGTCTGAGGGGTCGTGGTAGGGGACACAGTCTGAGGGGTCGTGGTAGGGGATACAGTCCTGAGGGTTCGTGGTAGGGGATACAGTCTGAGGGTCGTGGTATGGGATACAGTCTGAGGGTCGTGGTAGGGGAACAGTCTGAGGGGTCGTGGTAGGGGATACAGTATGAGGGTTGTGGTAGGGATACAGTATGAGGGTCGTGGTAGGACACAGTATGAGGGGGTCGTGGTAGGGGACACAGTCTGAGGGGTCGTGGTAGAGGGACACAGTCTGAGGGGTCGTGGTAGGGGACACAGTCTGAGGGGTCGTGGTAGGGGATACAGTCTGAGGGTTCGTGGTAGGGATACAGTCTGCTGAGGGGTCGTGGTAGGGGATACAGTCGAGGGGTCGTGGTAGGGATACAGTATGAGGGGTCGTGGTAGGGGATACAGTCTGAGGGGTCGTGGTAGGGGATACAGTATGAGGGGTCGTGGTAGGGGATACAGTCTGAGGGGTCGTGGTAGGGATACAGTCTGAGGGGTCGTGGTAGGGGATACAGTATGAGGGTCGTGGTAGGGATACAGTATGAGGGGTCGTGGTAGGGGATACAGTCTGAGGGTCGTGTAGGGGATACATTCTGAGGGGTCGTGTAGGGATACAGTCTGAGGGTCCGTGGTAGGGGATACAGTATGAGGGGTTGTGTTGTGTAGGGATACAGTCTGAGGGTGTGGTAGGGGATACAGTATGAGGGGTCGTGGTAGGGGATACAGTCTGAGGGGTCGTGGTAGGGGATACAGTATGAGGGGTCGTGGTAGGGGATACAGTCTGAGGGGTTGTGTTGTGGTAGGGGATACAGTCTGAGGGTTTGTGTTGTGGTAGGGGATACAGTCTGAGGGTTGTGTTGTGGTAGGGATACAGTATGAGGGGTTGTGTTGTGGTATGGGATACAGTCTGAGGGTTGTGGTAGGGGATACAGTCTGAGGGTCGTGGTAGGGATACAGTCTGAGGGGTCGTGGTAGGGATACAGTATGAGGGGTCGTGGTAGGGGATACAGTCTGAGGGGTCGTGGTAGGGGATACAGTCTGAGGGGTTTGTTGTTGTGGTAGGGGATACAGTATGAGGGGTTGTGTTGTGGTAGGGGATACAGTATGAGGGGTTGTGTTGTGGTAGGGGATACGTATGAGGGGTTGTGTTGTGGTAGGGGATACAGTATGAGGGGTTGTGTTGTGGTAGAGGGATACAGTATGAGGGGTCGTGGTAGGGGATACAGTATGAGGGGTCGTGGTAGGGGATACAGTATGAGGGGTCGTGGTAGGGGATACAGTCTGAGGGGTCGTGGTAGGGGATACAGTCTGAGGGGTCGTGGTAGGGGATACAGTCTGAGGGGTCGTGGTAGGGATACAGTCTGAGGGGTCGTGGTAGGGATACAGTCTGAGGGGTCGTGGTAGGGGATACAGTATGAGGGGTCGTGGTAGGGGATACAGTATGAGGGTCGGTAGGGGATACAGTATGAGGGGTCGTGTTGTGGTAGGGGATACAGTATGAGGGGTCGTGTTGTGGTAGGGGATACAGTATGAGGGTTGTGGTAGGGGATACAGTCTGAGGGGTCGTGGTAGGGGATACATTCTGAGGGTCGTGGTAGGGGTACAGTCTGAGGGGTCGGTACGGATACAGTATGAGGGGTTGTGTTGTGGTAGGGGATACAGTCTGAGGGTTGTGGTAGGATACAGTATGAGGGGTCGTGGTAGGGGATACAGTCTGAGGGGTTTGTGGTAGGGGATACAGTATGAGGGTCGTGGTAGGGGATACAGTCTGAGGGGTTGTGTTGTGGTAGGGGATACAGTCTGAGGGTTGTGTTGTGGTAGGGGATACAGTATGAGGGTTGTGGTAGGGGATACAGTATGAGGGGTCGTGGTAGGGGATACAGTATGAGGGTTGTGTTGTGGTAGGGGATACAGTCTGAGGGGTTGTGGTAGGGATACAGTCTGAGGGGTTGTGGTAGGGGATACAGTCTGAGGGGTTTGTGGTAGGGGATACAGTATGAGAGGTCGTGGTAGGGGATACAGTATGAGGGGTCGTGGTAGGGGATACAGTAGGGTTGTGGTAGGGGATACAGTATGAGGTCGTGGTAGGGATACAGTCTGAGGGGTTGTGGTAGGGGATACAGTATGAGGGGTCGTGGTAGGATACATCTGAGGGTTGTGTTTGTGTAGGGATACAGTCTGAGGGGTTGTGTTGTGGTAGGGGATACAGTATGAGGGGTTGTGGTAGGGGATACAGTATGAGGGGTCGTGGTAGGGGATACAGTATGAGGGGTTGTGTTGTGGTAGGGGATACAGTCTGAGGGGTTTGGTAGGGATACAGTCTGAGGGTTGTGGTAGGGGATACAGTCTGAGGGGTTGTGGTAGGGGATACAGTAGAGGTCGTGGTAGGGGATACAGTATGAGGGGTCGTGGTAGGGGATACGTATGAGGGGTCGTGGTAGGGGATACAGTATGAGGGTCGTGGTAGGGATACAGTATGAGGGGTCGTGGTAGGGATACAGTATGAGGGGTCGTGGTAGGGGATACAGTATGAGGGGTCGTGGTAGGGGATACAGTATGAGGGGTCGTGGTAGGGGATACAGTATGAGGGGTCGTGGTAGGGATACAGTATGAGGGGTCGTGGTAGGGGATACAGTATGAGGGGTCGTGGTAGGGATACAGTATGAGGGTCGTGGTAGGGGATACAGTATGAGGGGTCGTGGTAGGGGATACAGTATGAGGGGTCAGTGGTAGGGGATACAGTATGAGGGGTCGTGGTAGGGGATACAGTATGAGGGGTCGTGGTAGGGGATACAGTCTGAGGGGTCGTGGTAGGGGATACAGTCTGAGGGGTCGTGGTAGGGATACAGTCTGAGGGGTCGTGGTAGGGATACAGTCTGAGGGGTCGTGGTAGGGGATACAGTCTGAGGGTCGTGGTAGGGATACAGTCTGAGGGGTCGTGGTAGGGGATACAGTATGAGGGGTCGTGGTAGGGGATACAGTCTGAGGGTCGTGGTAGGGGATACAGTCTAGGGGTCGTGGTAGGGGATACAGTATGAGGGGTCGTGGTAGGGGATACAGTATGAGGGGCGTGGTAGGGACACAGTCTGAGGGGTTGTTTTTGTGGTAGGGATACAGTATGAGGGGTTGTGGTAGGGGATACAGTATGAGGGGTTGTGGTAGGGATACAGTATGAGGGGTCGTGGTAGGGGACACAGTATGAGGGGTCGTGGTAGGGGACACAGTCTGAGGGGTCGTGGTAGGGGACACAGTCTGAGGGGTCGTGGTAGGGGACACAGTCTGAGGGGTCGTGGTAGGGGATACAGTCTGAGGGGTCGTGGTAGGGGATACAGTCTGAGGGGTCGTGGTAGGGGATACAGTCTGAGGGGTCGTGGTAGGGGATACAGTATGAGGGGGTCGTGGTAGGGGATACAGTATGAGGGGTCGTGGTAGGGACACAGTATGAGGGGTCGTGGTAGGGGACACAGGAGGGAGGGGAACACAGTCTGAGGGGTCGTGGTAGGGGACACAGTCTGAGGGGTCGTGGTAGGGGATACAGTCTGAGGGGTCGTGGTAGGGGATACAGTCTGGGGGGGTCGTGGTAGGGGATACAGTCTGAGGGGTCGTGGTAGGGGATACAGTCTGAGGGGTCGTGGTAGGGGATACAGTATGAGGGGTCGTGTTGTGGTAGGGATACAGTCTGAGGGGTCGTGGTAGGGGATACAGTCTGAGGGGTCGTGGTAGGGGATACAGTCTGAGGGGTTGTGTAGGGGATACAGTCTGAGGGGTCGTGGTAGGGGATACAGTCTGAGGGGTCGTCGGTAGGGGATACAGTCTGAGGGGAGTCAGTCTGAGGGGTCGTGGTAGGGGATATCAGTATGAGGGGTCGTGGTAGGGGATATAGTCTGAGGGGTCGTGGTAGGGGATACAGTCTGAGGGGTCGTGGTAGGGTGATACAGGTATGAGGGGTCGTGGTAGGGGATACAGTATGAGGGGGTCCGTGGTAGGGGATACAGTCTGAGGGGTCGTGGTAGGGGATACAGTATGAGGGGTCGTGGTAGGGATACAGTCTGAGGGGTCGTGGTAGGGGATACAGTCTGAGGGGTTGTGTTGTGGTAGGGGATACAGTCTGAGGGGTTGTGTTGTGGTAGGGGATACAGTCTGAGGGGTTGTGTTGTGGTAGGGGATACAGTATGAGGGGTCGTGGTAGGGGATACAGTATGAGGGGTCGTGGTAGGGGATACAGTATGAGGGGGTCGTGGTAGGGGATACAGTATGAGGGGTCGTGGTAGGGGATACAGTATGAGGGGTCGTGGTAGGGGATACAGTATGAGGGGTCGTGGTAGGGGATACAGTATGAGGGGTCCGTGGTAGGGGATACAGTATGAGGGTCGTGGTAGGGGATACAGTATGAGGGGTCGTGGTAGGGGATACAGTATGAGGGGTCGTGGTAGGGGATACAGTATGAGGGGTCGTGGTAGGGGATACAGTATGAGGGGTCGTGGTAGGGGATACAGTATGAGGGGTCGTGGTAGGGGATACAGTATGAGGGGTCGTGGGTAGGGGATACAGTATGAGGGGTTGTGTTCTGGTAGGGGATACAGTATGAGGGGTTGTGGTAGGGGATACAGTCTGAGGGGTCGTGGTAGGGGATACAGTCTGAGGGGTCGTGGTAGGGGATACAGTATGAGGGGTTGTGTTGTGGTAGGGGATACAGTCTGAGGGGTTGTGGTAGGGGATACAGTATGAGGGGTCGTGGGTAGGGGATACAGTCTGAGGGGTTGTGGTAGGGGATACAGTATGAGGGGTCGTGGTAGGGGATACAGTCTGAGGGGTTGTGTTGTGGTAGGGGATACAGTCTGAGGGGTTGTGTCGTGGTAGGGGATACAGTATGAGGGGTCGTGGTAGGGGATACAGTATGAGGGGGTCGTGGTAGGGGATACAGTATGAGGGGTGGGGTAGGGGATACAGTATGAGGGGTCGTGGTAGGGGATACAGTATGAGGGGTCGTGGTAGGGGATACAGTATGAGGGGTCGTGGTAGGGATACAGTATGAGGGGGTTGTGTTCTGGTAGGGGATACAGTATGAGGGGTTGTGGTAGGGGATACAGTCTGAGGGGTCGTGGTAGGGGATACAGTCTGAGGGGTCGTTGGTAGGGGATACAGTATGAGGGGTTTGTGTTGTGGTAGGGGATACAGTCTGAGGGGTTGTGGTAGGGGATACAGTATGAGGGGTCGTGGTAGGGGATACAGTCTGAGGGGTTGGGTAGGGGATACAGTATGAGGGTCGTGGTAGGGGATACAGTCTGAGGGGTTGTGTTGTGGTAGGGGATACAGTCTGAGGGGTTGTGTTGTGGTAGGGGATACAGTATGAGGGGTTGTGGTAGGGGATACAGTATGAGGGGTCGTGGTAGGGGATACAGTCTGAGGGGTCGTGTAGGGGATACAGTATGAGGGGTTGTGTTGTGGTAGGGGATACAGTCCTGAGGGTTGTGGTAGGGGATACAGTATTGAGGGGTCGTGGTAGGGGATACAGTATGAGGGGTCCGTGGTAGGGGATACAGTATGAGGGGTCGTGGTAGGGGATACAGTATGAGGGGTTGTGTTCTGGTAGGGGATACAGTATGAGTGGTTGTGGTAAGGGATACAGTCTGAGGGGTCGTGGTAGGGGATACAGTCTGAGGGGTCGTGGTAGGGGATACAGTATGAGGGGTTGTGTTGTGGTAGGGGATACAGTCTGAGGGGTTGTGGTAGGGGATACAGTATGAGGGGTCGTGGTAGGGGATACAGTCTGAGGGGTTGTGGTAGGGGATACAGTATGAGGGGTCGTGGTAGGGGATACAGTCTGAGGGGTTGTGTTGTGGTAGGGGATACAGTCTGAGGGGTTGTGGTAGGGGATACAGTCTGAGGGGTCGTGGTAGGGGATACAGTCTGAGAGGTCGTGGTAGGGGATACGTATGAGGGGTCGTGGTAGGGGATACAGTATGAGGGGTAGTGGTAGGGGATACAGTATGAGGGGTCGTGGTAGGGGATAAAAGTATGAGGGGTCGTGGTAGGGGATACAGTATGAGGGTCGTGGTAGGGATACAGTATGAGGGGTCGTGGTAGGGGATACAGTATGAGGGGTCGTGGTAGGGGATACAGTATGAGGGGTCGTGGTAGGGGATACAGTATGAGGGGTCGTGGTAGGGGATACAGTATGAGGGGTTGTGTTGTGGTAGGGGATACAAGTATGAGGGGTCGTGGTAGGGATACAGTCTGAGGGTCGTGGTAGGGGATACAGTATGAGGGGTCGTGGTAGGGGATACAGTCTGAGGGGTCGTGGTTGGGGATACAGTCTGAGGGGTCGTGGTAGGGGATACACTATGAGGGGTCGTGGTAGGGGATACAGTCTGAGGGGTCGTGGTAGGCGGTACAGTATGAGGGGTCGTGGTAGGGGATACAGTATGAGGGGTCGTGTTGTGGTAGGGGATACAGTATGAGGGGTTGTGTTGTGGTAGGGGATACAGTATGAGGGGTTGTGGTAGGGATACAGTCTGAGGGGTCGTGGTAGGGGATACATTCTGAGGGGTCGTGGTAGGGGATACAGTCTGAGGGGTCGTGGTAGGGGATACAGTATGAGGGGTTGTGTTGTGGTAGGGGATACAGTCTGAGGGGTTGTGGTAGGGGATACAGTATGAGGGGTCGTGGTAGGGGATACAGTCTGAGGGGTTGTGGTAGGGGATACAGTATGAGGGGTCGTGGTAGGGGATACAGTCTGAGGGGTTGTGTTGTGGTAGGGGATACAGTCTGAGGGGTTGTGTTGTGGTAGGGGGGATACAGTATGAGGGGTTGTGGTAGGGGATACAGTATGAGGGGTCGTGGTAGGGGATACAGTCTGAGGGGTCGTGGTAGGGGATACAGTATGAGGGGTTGTGTTGTGGTAGGGGATACAGTCTGAGGGGTTGTGGTAGGGGATACAGTCTGAGGGGTTGTGGTAGGGGATACAGTCTGAGGGGTTGTGGTAGGGGATACAGTATGAGAGGTCGTGGTAGGGGATACAGTATGAGGGGTCGTGGTAGGGATACAGTATGAGGGGTCGTGGTAGGGATACAGTATGAGGGGTCGTGGTAGGGGATACAGTATGAGGGGTCGTGGTAGGGGATACAGTATGAGGGGTCGTGGTAGGGGATACAGTATGAGGGGTCGTGGTAGGGGATACAGTATGAGGGGTCGTGGTAGGGGATACAGTATGAGGGGTCGTGGTAGGGGATACAGTATGAGGGGTCGTGGTAGGGGATACAGTATGAGGGGTCGTGGTAGGGGATACAGTATGAGGGGTCCGTGGTAGGGGATACAGTATGAGGGGTCGTGGTAGGGGATACAGTATGAGGGGTCGTGGTAGGGGATACAGTATGAGGGGTCGTGGTAGGGGATACAGTCTGAGGGGTCGTGGTAGGGGATACAGTCTGAGGGGTCGTGGTAGGGGATACAGTCTGAGGGGTCGTGGTAGGGGACACAGTATGAGGGGTCGTGGTAGGGGATACAGTATGAGGGGTCGTGGTAGGGGACACAGTCTGAGGGGTTGGTTGTGGGGGACTACAGTATGAGGGGTGTGGTAGGGGATACAGTATGAGGGGTTGTGGTAGGGGATACAGTATGAGGGGTTTGGTAGGGATACAGTATGGGGTCGTGTAGGGACACAGTATGAGGGGTCGTGGTAGGGGACACAGTCTGAGGGGTCGTGGTAGGGGACACAGTCTGAGGTCGTGGTAGGGGATACAGTCTGAGGGGTCGTGGTAGGGGATACAGTATGAGGGGTCGTGGTAGGGGATACAGTCTGAGGGGTCGTGGTAGGGGATACAGTCTGAGGGGTCGTGGTAGGGGATACAGTCTGAGGGGTCGTGGTAGGGGGATACAGTATGAGGGGTCGTGTTGTGGGTAGGGATACAGTCTGAGGGGTCGTGGTAGGGGATACAGTCTGAGGGGTTGTGGTAGGGGATACAGTCTGAGGGGTTGTGGTAGGGGATACAGTCTGAGGGGTCGTGGTAGGGGATACAGTCTGAGGGGTCGTGGTAGGGGATACAGTCTGAGGGGTCAGTCTGAGGGGTCGTGGTAGGGGATACAGTATGAGGGGTCGTGGTAGGGGATACAGTCTGAGGGGTCGTGGTAGGGGATACAGTCTGAGGGGTCGTGGTAGGGGATACAGTATGAGGGGTCGTGGTAGGGGATACAGTATGAGGGGTCGTGGTAGGGGATACAGTCTGAGGGGTCGTGGTAGGGGATACAGTATGAGGGGTCGTGGTATGGGATACAGTCTGAGGGGTCGTGGTAGGGGATTACAGTCTGAGGGGTTGTGTTGTGGTAGGGGATACAGTCTGAGGGGTTGTGTTGTGGTAGGGGATACAGTATGAGGGGTTGTGTTGTGGTAGGGGATACAGTATGAGGGGTCTGGTAGGGGATACAGTATGAGGGGTCGTGGTAGGGGATACAGTATGAGGGGTCGTGGTAGGGGATACAGTCTGAGGGGTCGTGGTAGGGGATACAGTCTGAGGGGTCGTGGTAGGGGATACAGTCTGAGGGGTCGTGGTAGGGGATACAGTATGAGGGGTCGTGGTAGGGGATACAGTCTGAGGGGTCGTGGTAGGGGATACAGAATGAGGGGTCGTGGTAGGGGATACAGTCTGAGGGGTCGTGGTAGGGGATACAGTCTGAGGGGTTGTGTTGTGGTAGGGGATACAGTCTGAGGGGTTGTGTTGTGGTAGGGGATACAGTATGAGGGGTTGTGTTGTGGTAGGGGATACAGTATGAGGGTTGTGTTGTGGTAGGGGATACAGTATGAGGGGTCGTGGTAGGGGATACAGTATGAGGGGTCGTGGTAGGGGATACAGTATGAGGGGTCGTGGTAGGGGATACAGTATGAGGGGTCGTGGTAGGGGATACAGTCTGAGGGGTCGTGGTAGGGGATACAGTCTGAGGGGTCGTGGTAGGGGATACAGTCTGAGGGGTCGTGGTAGGGGATACAGTCTGAGGGGTCGTGGTAGGGGATACAGTCTGAGGGGTCGTGGTAGGGGATACAGTCTGAGGGGTCGTGGTAGGGGATACAGTCTGAGGGGTCGTGGTAGGGGATACAGTATGAGGGTCGTGGTAGGGGATACAGTATGAGGGGTCGTGGTAGGGGATACAGTATGAGGGGTCGTGGTAGGGGATACAGTATGAGGGGTCGTGGTAGGGGATACAGTATGAGGGGTTGTGTTGTGGTAGGGGATACAGTATGAGGGGTCGTGGTAGGGGATACAGTCTGAGGGGTCGTGGTAGGGGATACAGTCTGAGGGGTCGTGGTAGGGGATACAGTATGAGGGGTCGTGGTAGGGGATACAGTATGAGGGGTCGTGGTAGGGGATACAGTATGAGGGGTCGTGGTAGGGGATACAGTATGAGGGGTCGTGGTAGGGGATACAGTATGAGGGGTTGTGTTGTGGTAGGGGATACAGTATGAGGGGTTGTGGTAGGGGATACAGTCTGAGGGGTCGTGGTAGGGGATACAGTCTGAGGGGTCGTGGTAGGGGATACAGTATGAGGGGTTGTGTTGTGGTAGGGGATACAGTCTGAGGGGTTGTGGTAGGGGATACAGTATGAGGGGTCGTGGTAGGGGATACAGTCTGAGGGGTTGTGGTAGGGGATACAGTATGAGGGGTCGTGGTAGGGGATACAGTCTGAGGGGTTGTGTTGTGGTAGGGGATACAGTCTGAGGGGTTGTGTTGTGGTAGGGGATACAGTATGAGGGGTTGTGGTAGGGGATACAGTATGAGGGGTCGTGGTAGGGGATACAGTCTGAGGGGTCGTGGTAGGGGATACAGTATGAGGGGTTGTGTTGTGGTAGGGGATACAGTCTGAGGGGTTGTGGTAGGGGATACAGTCTGAGGGGTCGTGGTAGGGGATACAGTCTGAGAGGTCGTGGTAGGGGATACAGTATGAGGGGTCGTGGTAGGGGATACAGTATGAGGGGTCGTGGTAGGGGATACAGTATGAGGGGTCGTGGTAGGGGATACAGTATGAGGGGTCGTGGTAGGGGATACAGTATGAGGGGTCGTGGTAGGGGATACAGTATGAGGGGTCGTGGTAGGGGATACAGTAAGAGGGGTCGTGGTAGGGGATACAGTATGAGGGGTCGTGGTAGGGGATACAGTATGAGGGGTTGTGTTGTGGTAGGGGATACAGTATGAGGGGTCGTGGTAGGGGATACAGTCTGAGGGGTCGTGGTAGGGGATACAGTATGAGGGGTCGTGGTAGGGGATACAGTCTGAGGGGTCGTGGTTGGGGATACAGTCTGAGGGGTCGTGGTAGGGGATACACTATGAGGGGTCGTGGTAGGGGATACAGTCTGAGGGGTCGTGGTAGGCGGTACAGTCTGAGGGGTCGTGGTAGGGGATACAGTCTGAGGGGTCGTGGTAGGGGATACAGTATGAGGGGTCGTGGTAGGGGATACAGTAATGAGGGGTCGTGGTAGGGGATACAGTCTGAGGGGTCGTGGTAGGGGATACAGTCTGAGGGGTCGTGGTAGGGGATACAGTCTGAGGGGTCGTGGTAGGGGATACAGTCTGAGGGGTCGTGGTAGGGGATACAGTATGAGGGGTCGTTGTAGGGGATACAGTCTGAGGGGTCGTGGTAGGGGATACAGTCTGAGGGGGTCGTGGTAGGGGATACAGTATGAGGGGTTGTGTTGTGGTAGGGGATACAGTCTGAGGGGTTGTGGTAGGGGATACAGTATGAGGGGTCGTGGTAGGGGATACAGTCTGAGGGGTTGTGGTAGGGGATACAGTATGAGGGGTCGTGGTAGGGGATACAGTCTGAGGGGTTGTGTTGTGGTAGGGGATACAGTATGAGGGGTTGTGTTGTGGTAGGGGATACAGTATGAGGGGTTGTGGTAGGGGATACAGTATGAGGGGTCGTGGTAGGGGATACAGTCTGAGGGGTCGTGGTAGGGGATACAGTCTGAGGGGTCGTGGTAGGGGATACAGTCTGAGGGGTCGTGGTAGGGGATACAGTCTGAGGGGTCGTGGTAGGGGATACAGTCTGAGGGGTCGTGGTAGGGATACAGTATGAGGGGTCGTGGTAGGGGATACAGTATGAGGGTCGTGGTAGGGGATACAGTATGAGGGGTCGTGGTAGGGGATACAGTTTGAGGGGTCGTGGTAGGGGATACAGTATGAGGGGTCGTGGTAGGGGATACAGTATGAGGGGTCGTGGTAGGGGATACAGTATGAGGGGTCGTGGTAGGGGATACAGTATGAGGGGTCGTGGTAGGGGATACAGTATGAGGGGTCGTGGTAGGGGATACAGTATGAGGGGTTGTGTTGTGGTAGGGGATACAGTATGAGGGGTCGTGGTAGGGGATACAGTCTGAGGGGTCGTGGTAGGGGATACAGTATGAGGGGTCGTGGTAGGGGATACAGTCTGAGGGGTCGTGGTAGGGGATACAGTATGAGGGGTCGTGGTAGGGGATACAGTCTGAGGGGTCGTGGTAGGGGATACAGTCTGAGGGGTCGTGGTAAGGGATACAGTCTGAGGGGTCGTGGTAGGGGATACAGTCTGAGGGGTCGTGGTAGGCGATACAGTCTGAGGGGTCGTGGTAGGCGATACAGTCTGAGGGGTCGTGGTAGGGGATACAGTCTGAGGGGTCGTGGTAGGGGATACAGTCTGAGGGGTCGTGGTAGGGGATACAGTCTGAGGGGTCGTGGTATTGGATACAGTCTGAGGGGTCGTGGTATTGGATACAGTCTGAGGGGTCGTGGTAGGGGATACAGTCTGAGGGGTCGTGGTAGGGGATACAGTCTGAGGGGTCGTGGTAGGGGATACAGTATGAGGGTGGGCCCCAGATTAATTGGTTTACTTTGTGAGTATACAGTACTTTGAAGGGACATGTGTGTTTTAAAACGGCTGGAGAGATAACCAAGCCCCCACACACAGTGATGGATGTCTTTCTATCGGGGACTTAGGAAACACAAACAGGGCTAAGCCGCTAACTGGGGAGAGGAGCAGTGCTTACTGACATAGTTTCATTTAAGAAAAAAGAAACGCATACCATAGAGAAACCTCAGCCTAATTTTGCTAAGGCAAGATGTAGTCCGGTATCCCTATCTGGGTATCACCATGAGTTGCAGTTCGCTGCTCTCTGCTACACCAATCATTTCTTTGTCTCTAACACAAAATTTTACAGCCTGGTCATTAAGGAGTGTGATGGTTGAAAGGGTTGTGAGGCCTGACGATGGAGAGGCTGACAGGACAGATGAGGAGAGAGCGAGAGAGGACTATTTAAATAAACCCTGACGTGGGATATGGAAGGGATTAGTGTCCAGGAGCCTAGCTTCTTAAACAAAGGGCAAGAGGAGACTGATAATGACGATTTCAGTGATATGCTCAGGTTTTCTATTTTTATTTTTTGCATTTTTTTGGTGGTATTGATTAACTTCAACACACCCACATCTCATATAAATATCCACTGCTATTTTGTTTGGAAACATGGCATATTTATCTCTTTAGGTTTCTGTTTTTAAATGTCCTGTCAGCATGTGAATTCTGTTGATAACACAGGCATGTTAGGTTTTGGGTTTCGACAGTGTATGACCTGATTACGGGGAGATCTTCATGCGGACATCAAAATATTGGCATGTGAAGAAGCTGATTGTTCCAGGTTAATGGTCACTCAGGCCCCCTGATGGCTGCGCTTGGCTGCACTTGCCCGGGAATCGCCATGTCATTGGCCCCTTGCAGATTTAGCAATATTAAAATTTGCATTAGGTTGACTTTGTTTTCTTGTTGTGTGTTAATTCCAGTCTGCAGAGCAGCCAGTGACCCATGCCCTGAGAACTACCCAGCATCCCCCTGTCTCTACAGGACTTCCACGGCTAATAAAAGTCCCTCAGCCAAGACACACACACACACACACACACACACACACACACACACACACACACACACACACACTTTTTACTGGGGATTACAAATCAAACATTTTATTGTCATCTCTTTGGAATTATTTTGTATTAGCCTACTTACTACATTAGTCAGCTTAGAGACAGTATTTTAATGAAAGTTTCATTGCGATTTTTTTTTGGAGGTCATTTTTTGTTAGCCAGGTAGCCATTTCAATTTAACAACCAACTTTTGTTAATGCATAATACCCACACATTTTGTTTAATTTAAGTTTAATTTTGACCGTATTCATTCATTCATTTGTTCTTAATTTCATCCTTCCTTCAGTTAAGGAAGCATCTATTTATTTGTTGAAGTGCAGATTGATAACGTTTTCCACTGTCATTATGCCAGACGTTTTCTAAAATACATGTTAACAACCAAAGCTGAATAATATTTTAATAACTCACTTCGATACCCCACCACATTTTTTTATTATTTGATTGCATAACATTATAAATGAATTGAGCTTTTTTTCTGAGCAACCAAAACGCTGGCCACATTCCACCTCAAAAGCAAGTCAAATATCTCCGCCAAGAACGTGTCAATCTTATCAAGCGAGACATGTTGCAGATGCTTCTGGCTTCTGGTGGGTGTATTTTGCCATTAGCTATAACACAAACACTACAGTATAAATTATTTTTAGTTTGTTCATTTTATTTATTAATTTGACATTAATTAGGTAAGGAAAAACCAGAAGGAATGTCTATTTGAAAATGTGTAAATAGGTGGTGTGGTAGTGCTTCTCTGCGTCTGCGTGTTGGCTTGTGTTGAGCCTGGGCTGTGCATCTGGGATCAGTATGCTTGTAAACCATGGCATCCCTCCTCCCCCTCCTCCTCCTCCTCCTCCCCCTCCTCCTCCTCCTCCTACCACAGCTCTCACTGGCCCAGGAATGTGTAAAACGACAGGAATGTGTAAAACGACAGGAATGTGTAAAAATGCAAAGCCCCCAGAATAAGAAGAATGCGTTGATGAGATGTACAGTATACTATTTTACCCACAGCAGTAGGACTATACAATGGCTGAGTCCATAGCGCCCTGGCTGAGTCCATAGCGCCCTGGCTGAGTCCATAGCGCCCTGGCTGAGTCCATAGCGCCCTGGCTGAGTCCATAGCGCCCTGGCTGAGTCCATAGCGCCCTGGCTGAGTCCATAGCGCCCTGGCTGAGTCCATAGCGCCCTGGCTGAGTCCATAGCGCCCTGGCTGAGTCCATAGCGCCCTGGCTGAGTCCATAGCTCACTTCTTATTGTGTATTTATTCATTATTTAGAATTCTTGCTTAATTGTAAACATGTGTATTTTGTGTTTCTCTCCGTCTCTCAGTTATCTGCCCTGGTTTGAGATCTATTACAAGCTCCTGAACACGCTAGCAGATTACCTAACCACAAACCAGGTAAGATATCTGTACACTACTTCTTTAAGACATGTGGCATTTAATAAGGAGAGAGAGAGAGAGAGAGAGAGAGAGAGAGAGAGAGAGAGAGAGAGAGAGAGAGAGAGAGAGAGAGAGAGAGAGAGAGAGAGAGAGAGAGAGAGAGAGAGAGAGAGAGAGAGAGAGAGAGAGAGAGAGAGAGAGAGAGAGAGAGAGAGAGAGAGAGAGAGAGAGAGAGAGAGAGAGACTCTTGATGATTTACTGGAAAACAACAAACTGTTTAGGAATACACACATGAACATGCACACACTTCGGCTAACTATTTCCCCTGACAATAAACTGAGGGGGAAGGAGAGAGCATTGAGGAGGAGGGAGGGCGAAGGAGAGAGCATTGAGGAGGAGGGAGGGAGAAGGAGAGAGCATTGAGGAGGAGGGAAGGAGAGAGCATTGAGGAGGAGGGAGGGAGAAGGAGAGAGCATTGAGGAGGAGGGAAGGAGAGAGCATTGAGGAGGAGGAGGGAGAAGGAGAGAGCATTGAGGAGGAGGGAAGGAGAGAGCATTGAGGAGGAGGGAGGGAGAAGGAGAGAGCATTGAGGAGGAGGGAAGGAGAGAGCATTGAGGAGGAGGGAAGGAGAGAGCATTGAGGAGGAGGGAGGGAGAAGGAGAGAGCATTGAGGAGGAGGGAGGGAGAAGGAGAGAGCATTGAGGAGGGAAGGAGAGAGCATTGAGGAGGGAAGGAGAGAGCATTGAGGAGGGAAGGAGAGAGCATTGAGGAGGGAAGGAGAGAGCATTGAGGAGGAGGGAAGGAGAGAGCATTGAGGAGGAGGGAAGGAGAGAGCATTGAGGAGGAGGGAAGGAGAGAGCATTGAGGAGGAGGGAAGGAGAGAGCATTGAGGAGGAGGGAAGGAGAGAGCATTGAGGAGGAGGGAAGGAGAGAGCATTGAGGAGGAGTGAGGGAGAGAGCATTGAGGAGGAGTGAGGGAGAGAGCATTGAGGAGGAGTGAGGGAGAGAGCATTGAGGAGGAGTGAGGGAGAGAGCATTGAGGAGGAGGGAGGGAGAAGGAGAGAGCATTGAGGAGGAGGGAGGGAGAGAGCATTGAGGAGGAGGAGGAGGGAGAAGGAGAGAGCATTGAGGAGAAGGGAGGGAGAAGGAGAGAGCATTGAGGAGGAGGGAAGGAGAGAGCATTGAGGAGGAGGGAGGGAGAAGGAGAGAGCATTGAGGGAGAAGGGATTGGTTGTGAGCTGGAACTAAGGAGCGCCATGTATCTCTACTTCCTCAACACTGCTGAGGGAGGCATGAAGGAGACCGAGCCTCCCTAATACACACACGTAGGGTCAGAGGGCACAGGAAACTGACCATGTCATGCAACATTTCAACCAATCGGGAGTGCTAACCGTCATTATCCTGACCTGCTTCTCTAATATTTAATTGTTTATTATTTTTATATTTTAGTTATTGTATATTATATATTATTTACTCCTCAATGCTCTCTCCTAGTTTATATGCCATTCAACAGAACAATTTCTGGGTTCTTTGAATGGTCCTCCTGAAATCTCTGATCACTTGGGTGGATCTGAACTACATTAGTGTAAATATGGATGAATGTGTTTGACGCATGTCATTTCCAGTCAAAACAAAAGGAGAGCACAAGTATGAAGGCTATTTTCTGTAAAATAATAACTCCTTTGTTTGTGTGAACATTTCTGTGTTCATCTTTATTTCTGCTCTGAAGCGGAGAGATCGAGAGCGAGCGAGAAAGAGAGAGAGAGAGAGAGAGAGAGAGAGAGAGGAGGGATTCAGAAAGAGAAGATAGATGGGGTGTGTGTGTGTTGGGGAAGTGAAGTGTCGGTGTGCATGGTTTGGTTTATATTTACCCTGCCGTAGCAAGGCGATGGAGGGACGTTGACAGATGAGGGTTTAGGACCAGGGGTAAATGAAGTGTTTCCTCAGGCTCAGCTCTGTTACTGACCATGCGTGTGAGCATTCAGCATCTCATGACAGGAGGCTGTTCAATCGTACACTCTCTCTCACTGTCTCACACACACACTCACACACTCTCTCTCTCTGTCTCTCTCTGTCTCTCTCTGTCTCTCTCTGTCTCTCTCTGTCTCTCTCTGTCTCTCTCTGTCTCTCTCTGTCTCTCTGTCTCTGTGTGTGTTAAAGCTCCACCATTGAAAGCTGCCAATCAGAGACAAAAATGGCCTTGAGACAACAACAAAAAAATCATATACAATAGACTGTGTCTTAGTAACTATGCAACTTAGTAACTATGTCTTAGTAACTGTCTTAGTAAATATGCAATTATGTCTTTGTAGCTGTCTTAGTTACCATGTCTACTAACTATGCAATTATGTCTTAGTAACTTTGCAACTTAGTCTTAGTAACTATGCAACTATGTCTTAGTAACCATGTCTTAGTAACTATGTCTTAGTAACTATGCAACTATGTCTTAGTAACTATGTCTTAGTAACCATGTCTTAGTAACTATGCAATTATGTCTAAGTAACTATGTCTTAGTAACTATGCATTTGTCTTAGTAACTATGTCTTAGTAACTATGCAAGTATGTCTTAGTAACTAGGTGTTATTAAATATGTCTTAGTAACTATGTCTTAGTAACTGTCTTAGTAACTATGCAAGTATGTCTTAGTAACTGTTATTAACTATGTCTTAGTAACTATGTCTTTAACTGTCTTAGTAACTATGCAAGTATGTCTTAGTAACTATGTCTTAGTAACTATGTCTTAACTATGCAAGTGTGTCTTAGTAACTATGTCTTAGTAACTATGCATTTGTCTTAGTAACTATGTCTTAGTAACCATGTCTTAGTAACTATGCAATTATGTCTTCGTAACTTTGCAACTTAGTCTTAGTGACTATGTCTTAGTAACTATGCAACTATGTCTTAGTAACTATGTCTTAGTAACTATGCAATTATGTCTAAGTAACTATGTCTTAGTAACTGTCTTAGTAACTATGCAAGTATGTCTTAGTAACTATGTCTTAGTAACTGTGTTAGTAACTATGTCTTAGTAACCATGTCTTAGTAACCATGTCTTAGTAACTATGCAATTATGTCTTAGGAACTATGTCTTAGTAACTATGTCTTAGTAACTGTTATTAACTATGTCTTAGTAACTATGTCTTAGTATAACTATGCAATTATGTCTTAGTAACTGTCTTAGTAACTATGTCTTAGTATAACTATGCAATTATGTCTTAGTTAATAACACAGTTACTATGTCTTAGTATAACTATGCAATTATGTCTTAGTTAATAACACAGTTACTATGTCTTAGTATAACTATGCAATTATGTCTTAGTAACCAGTCATAGTAACTACAGTGCCTTAAGAAAGTATTGGGTGGTGGACCATTCTTGATGCACACAGGGAAACTGTTGAGCGTGAAAAACCCAGCAGCGTTGCAGTTCTTGACACACTACCATACCCTGTTCAAAAGGCACTTAAATATTTTGTCTTGCCCTTTCTCCCTCTGAATGGAACACATACACAATCCATGCTTCAAGGCGTTTAAAATTATTATTTTACCTGTCTCCTCCCCTCCATCTACACTGATTTAAAGTGGATTTATCAGTTGACGTCAATAAGGGATCATAGCTTTCACCTGGATTCACCTGGTGTTTTGTATATATATCTGACACACGATTTTACATTTGGATAATTCTTATTGTGGTGTGTTTTTCAGGAGAATGAGCTGAATGACATGCTGAACTCTCTGTACAGTCTGCCGGTGCCAAAGCCTTTCACCCCCGTCAACCTGAGTGTGGTAGGTACAGTAGGACTCCTGGAGAGAAGAGGGGGGACGGAGGGAGGACAGGAGAGGGGGGACGGAGGGAGGACAGGAGAGGGGGAACGGAGGGAGGACAGGAGAGGGGGAACGGAGGGAGGACAGGAGAGGGGGAACGGAGGGAGGACAGGAGAGGGGGAACGGAGAGAGGACAGGAGAGGGGGAACAGAGGGAGGACAGGAGAGGAGAGGGGGAACAGAGGGAGGACAGGAGAGGAGAGGGGGAACAGAGGGAGGACAGGAGAGGAGAGGGGAAACGGAGGGAGGACAGGAGAGGAGAGGGGAAACGGAGGGAGGACAGGAGAGGGGGGAAAGGGGGAACGGAGGGAGGACAGGAGAGGGGGAACGGAGGGAGGACAGGAGAGGGGGAACGGAGGGAGGACAGGAGAGGGGGAACGGAGGGAGGACAGGAGAGGAGAGGGGAAACGGAGGGAGGACAGGAGAGGAGAGGGGAAACGGAGGGAGGACAGGAGAGGGGGGAAAGGGGGAACGGAGGGAGGAGGACAGGAGAGGGGGGAAAGGGGGAACGGAGGGAGGACAGGAGAGGGGGGAAAGGGGGAACGGAGGGAGGACAGGAGAGGGGGGAAAGGGGGAACGGAGGGAGGACAGGAGAGGGGGAACGGAGGGAGGACAGGAGAGGGGGAACGGAGGGAGGACAGGAGAGGGGGAACGGAGGGAGGACAGGAGAGGGGGAACGGAGGGGGAACGGAGGGAGAACAGGAGAGGGGGAACAGAGGGAGGACAGGAGAGGAGAGGGGAAACGGAGGGAGGACAGGAGAGGGGGGAAAGGGGGAACGGAGGGAGGACAGGAGAGGGGGAACGGAGGGAGGACAGGAGAGGGGGAACGGAGGGAGGACAGGAGAGGGGGAACGGAGGGAGGACAGGAGAGGGGGAACGGAGGGGGAACAGGAGAGGGAGAATGGAGGGAGAATGGAGGGAGAATGGAGGGAGAATGGAGGGAGAATGGAGGGAGAATGGAGGGAGAATGGAGGGAGAATGGAGGGAGAATGGAGAGGGAGAACGGATGGAGTGGAGGGAGGACAGGAGAGGGGGAACAGAGGGAGGACAGGAGAGGGGGAACAGAGGGAGGACAGGGGAGGGGGAACGGAGGTAGGAGAGGAGGAGAGAGAGTTAAAGGAGAGCCAGGATAAGGAAGATAGGAGTGAGATAAGTGAGGAGAAGGGGCTGACACTTTGTTTAGAAACACAAGTGGTCTGTGGGATAAGCCTTAGATGGACGTCTGTTAGCCTAATGGCCGCTTTCGCAACTCATCATGTCTCCTAGTTATCCCGGGTAGAAACATCCTAACAACCAACTGGCCGTCAAACACAGGTCTTGTTTTACTTACGCCTGACACTATCTCACAGAGGATTACTGGACAAATATAACACTTATTTTGAAATCTCTCCATTTCCATAACTGTGCCTTAAAGGGGCCATCTGGAGTTGTTACATACATTTTTGGAATGACAAATGATTGATATGTACCCATTTGATTCTTGAGGAATATAACTTCTAAATGCCTCAGGAGCTTTAATGGTCGTCCCCCATCAGAACCCAAAATAAAAGCTTGTTTTTCTCCAGTGTTTGTTATTAACAAAGTCAATGTAAACAAACACTATATAGACTCACAATGTTTTTTTTTTTACTATCATTTTTATGTCATGGATGGTCACTAATTGCGTCAGTAGCTCTGTCTATGAATTAGAAAGTGGTGACATTTCTCCAGCACCATATCTCAGTTTTTTACCGAAACAGTGGCGGGGAATGGGCTTTGTTATTGTTTCAACTGCTAATTGTGGCTTTAAATTGATGGGGAAAACAGAGGTTTTAAAGTCCAAAAAAAGCTGCTTTTATTGTTGTAAAATGTAGTCTCTTTGTTATTCTGCATGATTACTGTATTGTGTTGTAAAAGAAGGCAGCTATTCTTTACAGTAGACTAAGACTTAAAACAGTTAGCCTCTCCTTGGCTGTAATGTCTAAAGGTTATACAATTATACAGTTCAATTTATTCCAGTTGTCTTTTATTAACCAATAAATACATTGATAAGAAAGAAAGATTCAGTTGGATTCTGAAGCAACATGAGGAGGAGGAATACAATTTATTCTGTTTTTTAGTTTGGCACGCTTGTAATCAACTTTTATTTTTCATTACCAAGGTTAATTGAGAAAACCCCCCGAGAGGAGAGGTTAGGCTTCAACTATTAAATTGATGAAGCAGAATCTTCCACAAGATATTTTATTTTTATCATGGCTGCCAAGATAAAAAAAAAAGCCAGATCATTGTCCCCTTTCAAGTGTGAATTCTGTTTTGCTCTCTATCTCTCTCTCTCTCTCTCTCTCTCTCTCTCTCTCTCTCTCTCACTGTGAAGACAGCACTGTTGCATATAGCCACTGGGCAAGTACTGAAAGATGCACCAAGCCAGCAGCCGGTGAGTGCAGGAGAAGATTGAGTGAACGAAAGAGCGGGAAGAAAAAGGAGGGAGGAGAGGGAGAGAGAGAGAGATGTGAAATGTTAAAACCGCTGCTGCTGCTGCTACTCTAACCGCATGGGAGCTGAGGCTTTTCCAATTTGGCCAAATAAGCCTGTCTGTCTTTTAAAATCTCACAAACACACAAACCTATCCTGGGCCTTGGAGTCGGGTTTCTTCTTCTCTGGAAAACAATCAAACTGAGTGAATGATTAATGGTGTTCCATTGTACTGTATTCTCTTCCCGAATATCAGAAGTCTCTTTTATGGTGCATGTTTAAAGCAAAGGCAATTGTGCTCAGAAAGTCTCCTTGATGCCTTTCCCGTTAACCCACATTTCATGTTTTTATATAAACATTGCTTTGAAAAAAATTACAGATAAGCAAACACACACACACACACACACACACAGAGCGAGGGCCTGGGACTGATGGAACTGAACTGAGGACGCACACACACACACACACACACACACACACACACACACACACACACACACACACGCGCAAACAAATGTGCGTGTGTTCTCAATGATTGTGCTGTGCCATGGGTTTATCAAGCAACAGTAATCCACCATTAAGATATCACAGACTCCAAGGCAGAACGTAGTGTACCACGACTCAACCATAGAAATCAGGCTGCATCATTCATTTAGGTGAATTGTCATCAGACAGTGTTTGTGAGGACTGTAGATTTGACCTTTGGTCCCTTTTTCCAGGTGAGATGTTTTATGGGTGTTGTAGTTTTGACCTGTGCTAGGTGGTGGTCTCTGTCTTTTCTCTCTTCTAAGGAGTCAAAACGCTGGGGCTATGTTATCTGGAGTGGGGTTTAGTGTGTGTGTGTGTTTCTGTCGTCATATGACGTGTGTAATAACGTCTCAAATAAAGAGTGTGATTTAGTGTGTGTGTGTGTGTGTGTGTGTGTGTATATATATATATATGTGCTTGTATGAATGTGTGTCTGTCGTCATATGACGTGTGTAATAACGTCTCAAATATAGTGTGATTTAGTGTGTGTGTGTGTGTGTGTGTGTGTGTGTGTGTGTGTGTGTGTGTGTGTGTGTGTGTGTGTGTGTGTGTGTGTGTGTGTGTGTGTGTGTGTGTGTGTATATATATATGTGCTTGTATGAATGTGTGTCTGTCGTCATATGACGTGTGTAATAACGTCTCAAATATAGTGTGATTTAGTGTGTGTGTGCAGTCTATGGTCTCCTACCTGCTCTGTCCCTCTCTCAGGCGTCTTTGATCCAAACAGTCACAACCTGCTCTGGTTTCCCAAAGTGAGACAGGCAGCTCTCTGATCCTCTCAGCAACCTGTGTATATATGTGTGTGTGTGTGTGTGTGTGTGTGTGTGTGTGTGTGTGTGTTTTGCTTGTACCCTTTAATACTGAAATAAAGACTTTGTTTCCTACCAGAGAGCTCACCTCATCTTACATCTATAGGGATCAGGTTTGTGTGTGTGTGTGTGTGTGTGTGTGTGTGTGTGTGTGTGTGTGTCAGTGCTACCCTCCTAGCTGTCAGTACAGACGGAAGCTCAATAATTCCCACAGAAGAATAGATGAGGATTCATAAGTTTTCTCTCTCGCTCTCTCTCTCTCTCTGAGTGACGTGCTACTCTACGTTGCTGACCCTGTCCTCTCTCTCTCTCTCTCTCTCTCTCTCTCTCTCTCTCTCTCTCTCTCTCTCTCTCTCTCTCTCTCTCTGTCTCTGTCTCTGTCTCTGTCTCTGTCTCTCTCTCTGTCTCTCTCTCTGTCTCTCTCTCTCTGTCTCTCCCTGCTCTCTCTCTCTCAATTCAATTTCAATTCAATTCAAGGGGCTTTATTGGCATGGGAAACATGTGTTAACATTGCCAAAGCAAGTGAGGTAGATATTATACAAAAGTGAAATAAACAATACAAATTAACAGTAAACATTACAACTACAGAAGTTTCAAAACAATAAAGACATTACAAATGTTATATTATATATATACAGTGTTGTAACAATGTACAAATGGTTAAAGCACACAAGTTAAAATAAATAAGCATAAATATGGGTTGTATTTACAATGGTGTTTGTTCTTCACTGGTTGCCCTTTTCTTGTGGCAACAGGTCACAAATCTTGCTGCTGTGATGGCACACTGTGGAATTTCTCCCAGTAGATATGGGAGTTTATCAAAATTGGATTTGTTTTCAAATTCTTTGTGGATCTGTGTAATCTGAGGGAAATATGTCTCTCTAATATGGTCATACATTGGGCAGGAGGTTAGGAAGTGCAGCTCAGTTTCCACCTCATTTTGTGGGCAGTGTGCACATAGCCTGTCTTCTCTTGAGAGCCATGTCTGCCTACGGCGGCCTTTCTCAATAGCAAGGCTATGCTCACTGAGTCTGTACATAGTCAAAGCTTTCCTTAAGTTTGGGTCAGTCACAGTGGTCAGGTATTCTGCCACTGTGTACTCTCTGTTTAGGGCCAAATAGCATTCTAGTTTGCTCTGTTTTTTTGTTAATTCTTTCCAATGTGTCAAGTAATTATCTTTTTGTTTTCTCATGATTTGGTTGGGTCTAATTGTGCTGTTGTCCTGGGGCTCTGTGGGGTGTGTTTGTGTTTGTGAACAGAGCCCTAGGACCAGCTTGCTTAGGGGACTCTTCTCCAGGTTCATCTCTCTGTAGGTGATGGCTTTGTTATGGAAGGTTTGGGAATCGCTTCCTTTTAGGTGGTTGTAGAATTTAACGGCTCTTTTCTGGATTTTGATAATTAGTGGGTATCGGCCTAATTCTGCTCTGCATGCATTATTTGGTGTTCTACGTTGTACACGGAGGATATTTTTGCAGAATTCTGCATGCAGAGTCTCAATTTGGTGTTTGTCCCATTTTGTGAAATCTTGGTTGGTGAGCGGACCCCAGACCTCACAACCATAAAGGGCAATGGGCTCTATGACTGATTCAAGTATTTTTAGCCAGATCCTAATTGGTATGTTGAAATTTATGTTCCTTTTGATGGCATAGAAGGCCCTTCTTGCCTTGTCTCTCAGATCGTTCACAGCTTTGTGGAAGTTACCTGTGGTGCTGATGTTTAGGCCGAGGTATGTATAGTTTTTTGTGTGCTCTAGGGCAACGGTGTCTAGATGGAATTTGTGGTCCTGGTGACTGGACCTTTTTTGGAACACCATTATTTTGGTCTTACTGAGATTTACTGTCAGGGCCCAGGTCTGACAGAATCTGTGCAGAAGATCTAGGTGCTGCTGTAGGCCCTCCTTGGTTGGTGACAGAAGCACCAGATCATCAGCAAACAGTAGACATTTGACTTCGGATTCTAGTAGGGTGAGACCGGGTGCTGCAGACTGTTCTAGTGCCCGCGCCAATTCGTTGATATATATGTTGAAGAGGGTGGGGCTTAAGCTGCATCCCTGTCTCACCCCACGACCCTGTGTGAAGAAATGTGTGTGTTTTTTGCCAATTTTAACCGCACACTTGTTGTTTGTGTACATGGATTTTATAATGTCGTATGTTTTACCCCCAACACCACTTTCCATCAATTTGTATAGCAGACCCTCATGCCAAATTGAGTCGAAGGCTTTTTTGAAATCAACAAAGCATGAGAAGACTTTGCCTTTGTTTTGGTTTGTTTGGTTGTCAATTAGGGTGTGTAGGGTGAATACATGGTCTGTTGTACGGTAATTTGGTAAAAAGCCAATTTGACATTTGCTCAGTACATTGTTTTCATTGAGGAAATGTACGAGTCTGCTGTTAATGATAATGCAGAGGATTTTCCCAAGGTTACTGTTGACGCATATTCCACGGTAGTTATTGGGGTCAAATTTGTCTCCACTTTTGTGGATTGGGGTGATCAGTCCTTGGTTCCAAATATTGGGGAAGATGCCAGAGCTAAGGACGATGTTAAAGAGTTTTAGTATAGCCAATTGGAATTTGTTGTCTGTATATTTGATCATTTCATTAAGGATACCATCAACACCACAGGCCTTTTTGGGTTGGAGGGTTTTTATTTTGTCCTGTAACTCATTCAAGGTAATTGGAGAATCCAGTGGGTTCTGGTAGTCTTTAATAGTTGATTCTAGGATTTGTATTTGATCATGTATATGTTTTTGCTCTTTATTCTTTGTTATAGAGCCAAAAAGATTGGAGAAGTGGTTTACCCATACATCTCCATTTTGGATAGATAATTCTTCGTGTTGTTGTTTGTTTAGTGTTTTCCAATTTTCCCAGAATTGGTTAGAGTCTATGGAGTCTTCAATTACATTGAGCTGATTTCTGACGTGCTGTTCCTTCTTTTTCCGTAGTGTATTTCTGTATTGTTTTAGTGATTCACCATAGTGAAGGCGTAGACTCAGGTTTTCCGGGTCTCTATGTTTTTGGTTGGACAGGTTTCTCAATTTATTTCTTAGATTTTTGCATTCTTTATCAAACCATTTGTCATTGTTGTTCATTTTCTTCGGTTTTCTATTTGAGATTTTTGGATTTGATAGGGAAGCTGAGAGGTCAAATATACTGTTAAGATTTTCTACTGCCAAGTTTACACCTTCACTATTGCAGTGGAACATTTTACCCAGGAAGTTGTCTAAAAGGGATTGAATTTGCTGTTGCCTAATTGTTTTTTGGTAGGTTTCCAAACTGCATTCCTTCCATCTATAGCATTTCTTAATGTTACTCAGTTCCTTTGGCTTTGATGCCTCATGATTGAGTATTGCTCTGTTCAAGTAGACTGTGATTTTGCTCTCTCTCTCTCTCTCTCTCTCTCTCTCTCTCTCTCTCTCTCTCTCTCTCTCTCTCTCTCTCTCTCTCTCTCTCTCTCTCTCTCTCTCTCTCTCTCTCTCTCTCTCTCTCTCTCTCTCGCTGAGTGACATGCTACTCTACGTTGCTGACCCTGTCCTCTCTCTCTCTGTGTGTTTCCTCAGCACTCCTACTTCATAACACCAGATATCAACGGCCTGCCCACCATCCCCGAGAGTGTAAGTCAACCAGCCTTCCCAGATCTAGAGCCTGTTGGATGAAATGATCATTGAAGTGTATTTATACGCTGAACAAAAATATAAACGCAACATTCAACAATTACAAAGATTTTACTGAGTTGCAGTTCATATAAGGAAGTCCGTCAATTGAAATAAATTCATTCGGACCTAATCTATGGATTTCACATGACTGGGAATCTGTTGATGACACATTCCTTAAAAAAAGAAGGGAGGGGCATGGATCAGAAAACCAGTCCGTATCTGGTGTGACCAACATTTGCCTCACGCATCTCCTTTGCATAGAGTTAATCAGGCTGTTGATTGTGGAATATTGTCTCACTCCTCTTCGATGGCTGTGCGAAGTTGCTGGATTTTGGCAGGAACTGGAACATCGAACATGCTCAATGAGTGACATGTCTGGTGAGTATGCAGGCCATGGAGGAACTGGGGCATTTTCAGCTTCCAGGAATTGTGTCCAGATCCTTGTGACATGGGGCCGTGCTTTATCATGCTGAAACATGAGGTGATGGCGGCGGATGAACGGCACGACAGTGGACCTCAGGATCTTGTCACGGTATCTCTGTATATTCCAATTATATATTGCCATCGATAAAATGTAGTTTGTTGTCCATAGCTAATGCCTGTCCATACCATAACTCCACCGCCACCATGGGGCACTCTGTTCTCAACGTTAACAACAGCAAACCACTCTCCCACATAATGCCATACACGTGGTCTGCGGTTGTGAGGCCGTTTGGACGTACTGCCAAATTCTCTAAAATTACGTTGGAGGCGGATTATGGTAGACAAATTAACATTTAATTATCTGGCAACATTTTTGGTGGACACTCCTGCAGTCAGCATGCAAATTGCACGCTCC
Source organism: Salvelinus namaycush (assembly GCF_016432855.1). NCBI lineage: Eukaryota > Metazoa > Chordata > Actinopteri > Salmoniformes > Salmonidae > Salvelinus > Salvelinus namaycush. The sequence continues at coordinate 8,143 of NW_024059254.1, read as the reverse complement.
CTCAAAACTTGAGACATCTGAGGCACTGTGTTGTTTGACTAAACTGCACATTTTAGAGTGGCCTTTTATTGTCCCCAGCACAAGGTGCACTTGTGTAATAATCATGCTGTTTAATCATCTTCTTGATATGCCACATCTGTCAGGTGGATGGATTATCTTGGCAAAGGAGAAATGTTCACTAACAGGGATCTAAACACATTTTTGAGAGAAATAAGCTTCATCTGCGTATGGAACATTTCTGGGATCTTTTATTTCAGCTCGTTAAACATGGGACCAACACTTTACATGTTGCGTTTATATTTTTGTTCAGTGCAGTTGGAGAGTGCTGTGAAATACTGTAAACAAATGACCTACATTTGTGAAATGTGTTACTTCCTGGACTCAAAGGAAAGAGATATACATCCCTAATGCTTTGAGAAGTGTGTAGTTATCAAGTCAGACTTTATTTGTTGTGAACAGAGATCAACAATTGTTAAAGCAGGTGCAGTGAAATGCTTGTGTTTCTAGTTCCAGCAGTGCGGAGTACCAGGCGGTGGTCAGCTAGTGACCGTGTCTAAGGTGTAGGGTAGAGTACCAGGCGGTGGTCAGCTAGTGACCGTGTCTAATGTGCAGGGTAGAATTGTAGTGGGTCTAGGGTGTAGGGTAAGGTGAAGGTTATATGGTCCTTAACTAGCCTCTCAAAGCACTTCATGATGACAGTAGGGAGTGCTATGGGGCGGTAGTCATTTAGTTTGTCGGGAGCACACAGTCCTCGTGAGCGGCAGGGGCCCACGTCGGGAGGCTCTGTGTTTCTTGTCCTCGAAGCGTGTGAAGGTGTTTTAGCTTGTCCGAGAGAGAGGGGTCTGTGTCCGCGACGTGGCTTTCACTTTATCTGTATTTGTCTGTAGTCGTTGCCAAATAAGTCTTGTGTCTGAGCCGTTGAGCAGTTATGAAGTCACTGACTGTCTTGTCTCTCTTGCCCCCCCCCCCCCCCTCCAGAGGAACCTGACAGAGTATTTTGTGGCGGTGGACGTCAACAACATGCTACAGCTGTACGCCAGCATGCTGCACGAACGACGCATCATCATTACCTCAAGCAAGCTTAGCACTGTGAGTACCTCTTCATTAACACTGTGAGTACCTCTTCATTAACACTGTGAGTACCTCTTCATTAACACTGTGAGTACCTCTTCATTAACACTGTGAGTACCTCTTCATTAACACTGTGAGTACCTCTTCATTAACACTGAGTACCTCTTCATTAACACTGTGAGTACCTCTTCATTAACACTGTGAGTACCTCTTCATTAGCACTGTGAGTACCTCTTCATTAACACTGTGAGTACCTCTTCATTAACACTGTGAGTACCTCTTCATTAGCACTGTGAGTACCTCTTCATTAACACTGTGAGTACCTCTTCATTAACACTGTGAGTACCTCTTCATTAACACTGTGAGTACCTCTTCATTAACACTGTGAGTACCTCTTCATTAACACTGTGAGTACCTCTTCATTAGCACTGTGAGTACCTCTTCATTAACACTGTGAGTACCTCTTCATTAACACTGTGAGTACCTCTTCATTAACACTGTGAGTACCTCTTCATTAACACTGTGAGTACCTCTTCATTAACACTGTGAGTACCTCTTCATTAACACTGTGAGTACCTCTTCATTAACACTGTGAGTACCTCTTCATTAACACTGTGAGTACCTCTTCATTAACACTGTGAGTACCTCTTCATTAACACTGTGAGTACCTCTTCATTAAGCACTGTGAGTACCTCTTCATTAACACTGTGAGTACCTCTTCATTAACACTGTGAGTACCTCTTCATTAACACTGTGAGTACCTCTTCATTAACACTGTGAGTACCTCTTCATTAACACTGTGAGTACCTCTTCATTAACACTGTGAGTACCTCTTCATTAACACTGTGAGTACCTCTTCATTAACACTGTGAGTACCTCTTCATTAACACTGTGAGTACCTCTTCATTAACACTGTGAGTACCTCTTCATTAACACTGTGAGTACCTCTTCATTAACACTGTGAGTACCTCTTCAATTCAAAGTTTATTTGTCACGTGTGCCGAATACAACAGGTATAGTAGACCTTACAGTGAAATGCTTACTTACAAAAAAGGTGTTAGGTGAACAATAGGTAAGTAAAGAAATAAAACAACAGTAAAAAGACAGGCTATATACAGTAGCGAGGCTATAAAAGTAGCGAGGCTACATACAGACACCGGTTAGTCAGGCTGATTGAGGTAGTATGTACATGTAGATATGGTTAAAGTGACTATGCATATATGACGAACAGAGAGTAGCAGTAGCGTAAAAGAGGGGTTGGGGGGGGGGGGGGCACACAATGCAAATAGTCCGGGTAGCCATTTGATTACCTGTTCAGGAGTCTTATGGCTTGGGGGTAAAAACTGTTGAGAAGCCTTTTTGTCCTAGACTTGGCACTCCGGTACCGCTTGCCCGCTTGCCACTGGGGTGGCTGGGGTGGTTTAGGGCCTTCCTCTGGCACTCTTCATTAAACACTCTACAGGATGGTACAGACCCCTGCTCTAAACTGCAGGATGGTACAGACCCCTGCTCTAAACTACAGGATGGTACAGACCCCTGCTCTAAACTGCAGGATGGTACAGACCCCTGCTCTAAACTGCAGGATGGTACAGACCCCTGCTCTAAACTGCAGGATGGTACAGACCCCTGCTCTAAACTGCAGGATGGTACAGACCCCTGCTCTAAACTGCAGGATGGTACAGACCCCTGCTCTAAACTGCAGGATGGTACAGACCCCTGCTCTAAACTGCAGGATGGTACAGACCCCTGCTCTAAACTGCAGGATGGTACAGACCCCTGCTCTAAACTACAGGATGGTACAGACCCCTGCTCTAAACTACAGAATGGTACAGACCCCTGCTCTAAACTACAGGATGGTACAGACCCCTGCTCTGAACTACAGAATGGTACAGACCCCTGCTCTAAACTACAGGATGGTACAGACCCCTGCTCTAAACTACAGGATGGTACAGACCCCTGCTCTAAACTACAGGATGGTACAGACCCCTGCTCTAAACTACAGGATGGTACAGACCCCTGCTCTAAACTACAGAATGGTACAGACCCCTGCTCTAAACTGCAGGATGGTACAGACCCCTGCTCTAAACTACAGGATGGTACAGACCCCTGCTCTGAACTACAGAATGGTACAGACCCCTGCTCTAAACTGCAGGATGGTACAGACCCCTGCTCTAAACTGCAGGATGGTACAGACCCCTGCTCTAAACTGCAGGATGGTACAGACCCCTGCTCTAAACTGCAGGATGGTACAGACCCCTGCTCTAAACTGCAGGATGGTACAGACCCCTGCTCTAAACTACAGGATGGTACAGACCCCTGCTCTAAACTACAGGATGGTACAGACCCCTGCTCTAAACTACAGAATGGTACAGACCCCTGCTCTAAACTACAGGATGGTACAGACCCCTGCTCTGAACTACAGAATGGTACAGACCCCTGCTCTAAACTACAGGATGGTACAGACCCCTGCTCTAAACTACAGGATGGTACAGACCCCTGCTCTAAACTACAGGATGGTACAGACCCCTGCTCTAAACTACAGGATGGTACAGACCCCTGCTCTAAACTACAGAATGGTACAGACCCCTGCTCTAAACTGCAGGATGGTACAGACCCCTGCTCTAAACTACAGGATGGTACAGACCCCTGCTCTGAACTACAGAATGGTACAGACCCCTGCTCTGAACTACAGAATGGTACAGACCCCTGCTCTAAACTCCAGGATGGTACAGACCCCTGCTCTAAACTCCAGGATGGTACAGACCCCTGCTCTAAACTACAGGATGGTACATACCCCTGCTCTAAACTACAGGATGCTACAGACCCCTGCTCTAAACTACAGGATGGTACAGACCCCTGCTCTAAACTACAGGATGGTACAGACCCCTGCTCTAAACTACAGGATGCTACAGACCCCTGCTCTAAACTACAGGATGGTACAGACCCCTGCTCTAAACTACAGGATGCTACAGACCCCTGCTCTAAACTACAGGATGGTACAGACCCCTGCTCTAAACTACAGGATGGTACAGACCCCTGCTCTAAACTACAGGATGGTACAGACCCCTGCTCTAAACTACAGGATGGTACAGACCCCTGCTCTAAACTACAGGATGGTACAGACCCCTGCTCTAAACTACAGGATGGTACAGACCCCTGCTCTAAACTACAGGATGGTACAGACCCCTGCTCTAAACTACAGGATGGTACAGACCCCTGCTCTGAACTACAGGATGGTACAGACCCCTGCTCTGAACTACAGAATGGTACAGACCCCTGCTCTAAACTACAGAATGGTACAGACCCCTGCTCTAAACTACAGGATGGTACAGACCCCTGCTCTAAACTACAGGATGGTACAGACCCCTGCTCTAAACTACAGTGATGGAAAAAGTACCCAGTTGTGAAAAAAGTTAAATTCACCCAGTAAAATACTACTTGAGTTAAAAGTCTAAAAGTATTTTGTTTTAAATATACTTAAGTATCAAAAGTATAAATCTCTTCAAATTCCTTCTATTAACCAACGCAGACGGCACCAGTCCTCCAGATCAGAGGCAGTAGGGATGACCAGGGATGTTCTCTTGATAAGTGTGTGAATTACATAATTTTCCTGTCCTGTTAAGCATTCAAAATGTAACGAGAACTTTTGTGTGTCAGGGAAAATGTATGGAGTAAAAAGTACATAATTTTCTTTAGGAATGTAGTGAAGTAAACGTATAAGTTGTCAAAAAAATAAATAGTTAAGTACAGATACCGCCCAAAAATAACTCAGTAGTACTTTACTTTACTTAAGTACTTTACATCACTGCTAAACTACAGAAACATCACAGGAGTAGTAAAGTAGGTTTATGTGTCTGATTTAAACATGGCATTCCTCATCAATATTACAACACTACATCAAACTTAATATCTAAATGTTTTTTTTTACGGTTTGCACACACGTGCGCACGTAGACAGAATTCAGAGTTCAGTGCTCCAGTCAACCGGCTCTATCTCCAGTCCCTGACACGCTGTGAAGCCAGCACTAGACCAGGATTATATTAGACTGTTTCTCTTAAAGCTGCTACGTTTTAATGGCCGACATACCCTAAATTATCTGTTATTAGACACTCTAACTCTCTCACATAGTTTATTATCTGTTATTAGACTTTTACTCTCTGCCGTAGTTGGAGTAGAGCTGCTGGGTCTGAGGGAGGGGATCTCTCTCTGTGCTTCTTATCTCCGTGGCTGACAGCAGAACCAAATGTTTATGACAGGGAGAGGGAGAGCAGGAGTGATGTCATCCACAATCCTATCTCTACCGTTCTGCTTCGGTATCTGACTGAAGCCCGGAACGCGGAACCGCCGGGAGGGGGGGGGGGGGGGTGCGTCGGAACCCAAGGTCTCCCTGAGGATGGAGTGGAGGGATCCGGGGGAGGTGTAGAGAATTACCCAGCCCTTGGAGAATTTCACCTCTCTTCCCCTTTCTCCTCCTTTCTGCCCCTCCTCTCACCCATTCTCTCCCCCCCCCTCAGCATGTCAGCCGCTCAGAGCCCCAGCAGCTCTCCCTCTGGCTCCAGGGGTTCCAGGGTGTAAATTATCAGAGCCGCGGGTGACGGCTGTTTTCTTAGCAGACGGATGGAAGTGATATTCTGTGTGATTTAGAGTTTTGTGACAAGACAAACTGTCTTGAGGTTTATTTAACTGATATGTGAACAGGATATGTAAGACGCCCATCGCTAGACCTCCACCTCTCTATAAGCCTTTTATCCTTGAAAGTCCTCCGTCCGTCTGTCCGTCCCTCTGTCCACCCATCCATCCCTCCCTCCCTCCGTCCAGCCATCCAATTATTATTAGTGTGTGTGTCTCTTAGTCCGTTCCTGGCATGACTTTTAAAGAAGAGAGCGAGGAGGCATCCAGCTGGTCCCTACTACCACTCTCTCCTCGAAGAGACGGAGGAACACAGAGGGAGAGGGAGAGAGACACAGAGAGAGAGACACAGAGAGAGAGACACAGAGAGAGAGACACAGAGAGAGAGACACAGAGAGAGAGACACAGAGAGAGAGACACAGAGAGAGAGACACAGAGAGAGAGACACAGAGAGAGAGACACTGAGAGAGAGTCTGACACTGAGAGACACTGAGAGAGAGTCTGACACTGAGAGAGAGTCTGACACTGAGAGAGAGTCTGACACTGAGAGAGAGTCTGACACTGAGAGAGAGTCTGACACTGAGAGAGAGTCTGACACTGAGAGAGAGTCTGACACTGAGAGAGAGTCTGACACTGAGAGAGAGTCTGACACTGAGAGAGAGTCTGACACTGAGAGAGAGTCTGACACTGAGAAAGACACTGAGAGAGACACTGAGAGAGACACTGAGAGAGACACAGAGAGACACTGAGAGAGACACTGAGAGAGACACTGAGAGAGACACTGAGAGAGACACTGAGAGAGACACTGAGAGAGACACTGAGAGAGAGACTGAGAGACACAGAGAGAGAGACACAGAGAGAGAGACACAGAGAGAGAGACACAGAGAGAGAGACACAGAGAGAGAGAGACTGAGAGATACTGCATACATTATGTGGGCTCCAGGCATAGCAGAGATCCTTCCTGTGTGTCAGGGCCTCTAGTGATTCCGCTGTGTCAGTCTAGCAGAACATGGCGGATTGCCTGCCAGCGCCCAACAGCAAAGGAATAAATCATGATGGTGCATCAGTTGACTTATTGCTGTTTTGTGACCGGAGGTGAGTGGTACCACTGTTTTAAAGGCGCGGTGCGATGGCCGAGGAAGCCAATCGAGCATGCAGGCTTGTCATGTCGCCGTATACAGTAATTGTGCTGCATCAGGCCCCCTCTAACTAGTCAGCTGGGAAGGCTCTGTGTCTTTCATCACCCTGGTCTCCCTGGGCCCTGGCCCCCTCAGTGGGTGTGTCGGCAGGCCCCAGCCCTGACAGCAGCCTTCTTAACATGCTGTCAGTAGTATGATAACTAGGACTATCCATCCGCCGTAAGCCCTGAGTGACTGACTGCACCACGGTCCTGAGTGCTAGCTGTCTGACTGCCTGCCTCACCACCTCACCGCACGTTGGCCCTGCAGACTGACTGACCGCCTGCCTCACCGCACGTTGGCCCTGCAGACTGACTGACTTCTCACTTCTTACTATCTGCTTCTCTCTAGGCCAGGGGTATTCAACTCTGACCCTACGAGGTCCGGAGCACTGCTGGTTTTCTGTTCTACCTGATAATTAATTGCACCCACCTGGTGTCCCAGGTCTAAATCAGTCCCTGATTAGAGGGGAACAATGAAAACCAGCAGTGGAACTGGCTTCCAGGTCCAGAGTTGTTTGCTCTCTCTCTCTCTCTTTCTGTCTCTCGCTGCTCTCTCTTTCTGTCTCACTGCTTTCTCTCTCTCTCTTGTTGCTCTCTTTCTCTCTCGCTACTCTCTCTCTCCCTGCTCACTCTCTTTCTGTCTCTCGCTGCTCTCTCTCGCTGCTCTCTCTCTCCTCTCTCTCGCTGCTCTCTTTCTGTCTCTCGCTGCTCTCTTTCTGTCTCGCTGCTCTCTCTCTCTGTCTCTCGCTGCTCTCTCTCGCTGCTCTCTCTCTGTCTCTCTCTGCTCTCTCTCTCTGTCTCTCCCTGCTCTCTCTCTGTCTCTCCCTGCTCTCTCTCTCTCAATTCAATTTCAATTCAATTCAATTCAATTCAATTCAAGGGGCTTTATTGGCATGGGAAACATGTGTTAACATTGCCAAAGCAAGTGAGGTAGATATTATACAAAAGTGAAATAAACAATACAAATTAACAGTAAACATTACACATACAGAAGTTTCAAATTTCAAGTTTCAAGTTTCAAACATTACAAATGTTATATTATATATATACAGTGTTGTAACAATGTACAAATGGTTAAAGCACACAAGTTAAAATAAATAAGCATAAATATGGGTTGTATTTACAATGGTGTTTGTTCTTCACTGGTTGCCCTTTTCTTGTGGCAACAGGTCACAAATCTTGCTGCTGTGATGGCACACTGTGGAATTTCTCCCAGTATATATGGGAGTTTATCAAAATTGGATTTGTTTTCAAATTCTTTGT